>NC_058410.1:81701243-81855250 GCF_002201575.2 Neomonachus schauinslandi | reverse complement strand
TTCCTTCCTTCCTTCCTTCCTTCCTTCCTTCCTTCCTTCCTTCCTTCCTTCCTTCTCCTTACTCTGGATTTTGTTTGATTGTCTTTTCCAATTTCTTAAGAAGGAAGATAAGGTAATGAATTTCATATCTAGTTTTTTTTAATTGTAAACATTTGCATCTAAAATTTCCTTTTTGCTATTGCTAAATCCCATAGTTTTGTATGTTTTCATTTTCATTTATCTCAAATAATTTTCTAATTCCTCTTGTGATTTTTTATTTAATCCATTGGTTATACAGGAATGCATTGTTTAATTTCTACATATTTGTGACTTTCCAAAATAGCCCTTCTGTTATCAATTTTTAATTTCAGTTTATTATGGTTAGAGAATATACATTGTAAGATTTCTATACTATAAGGTTGGTTTTTTTTTAGATTTTTTTATGACCTTATGTAGTTTATACTGCAGAATGTTCCATATGCACTGAGAAGAATATATAGTCAGCTGTTCTTCAGTAGAGGATTCTGTAGATATCCACTAGGTCAAGTTGGTTTATAGTATTATTCAAGTCTTCTATTTCTTGGCTGATCATCTGTCCCATTGTTCTGTCCATTTTTAATGGGGTATAATAATAATCATCATCTATTATTGTTGATGTATCTATATTTCCTTCTAATTCTGTTAGCTTTTCTTTCATGTATTTTGAAGTTCTGTTGTTAGATGCATGCATGTTTATAATTGGCTTTTGTTTTTGTTTTTGTTTTAATTATGTTCAGTTAGCCAACATACAGTACATCATTAGCATATTTATAACTGTTATACCTTCTTGGTGGAATGACCTTTCATTACAAAATGTCTTAACAATTTTTGTCTTAAAATCTATTTTGTTTGATATAAAGATAGCCCATTGAGCTCTCTTTTGGTTACCAACTGCATGGTATACCTTTTCCCATTCTCTTTCTTTCAACTTATTTGTGTCTTTGAAACTAAACTGCTGCCTCTTGTATAAAGCATATCCTTGGATCATGTGAATTGTTAGATTGTTTTTTGTTTTATCAATTCTGCCAATCTCTGTTTTTTAATTGAAGTGTTTAATACATTAACTAAATTACTGACAAGGAAGGATTTATATCTCTTGTTTTGTTATTTATTTTCTATATGTCTTTCATCTTTTTGTTTCTCCTTTCCTCTACTATTGTCTTCTTCTGTGTTAAAGAGCTATTTTCTTATTTACGATTTTATTTCTCTTTTTGTTCTTCAACTATGTTTTTTTAGCTGTTTTCTTAGTGGTTGCACTGGGAATTATCATTAGTATCTTAATTTATAGCAATCTAGTTCAGGTTAACGCTAACTCAATTTCAATAGCATACAAAAACTTTATTTTTATATGTCTGTTCCTCACCTGCTTTAAGGTGCCTGCTCACATCTGCTGTTGAAGTCCTCAGTGATTTTAATTTTTCATTTCAGCTTTTGGACTTTTCAACTCTAATGAGAAAGGGAAAGGAAGAAGAAAATGAAGTGGATAGTTCCTCATCCTGTCCCTCCCCACAATGGCCTCACTTTGTCAGGAAGCCCTAAGGAGAGAGAGATTAAAGCCAAGACATGAAAAAAAAAAAGATAAAACAAATCAAAACAACAACAACAACAACAACAAAACCCTATCTTTTCATCTGGAACATTCAGAGTTGCTAGAGCACCTCTACAACAAAGTGTCATGCAGAGCTGCGGAGAGCCAATTCTCCATACTTGGTCATCGATGGTCAGCATTCTCTTCAGGGGCTCCAGTAGCAGTGCTGAAGGCAGTGGGCACGCTTTCCAAGTTGTTAGCACATAGGTAGCCTGAGTCAAAGAACATAAATACACTATTTCCTGAGCACTTGTGAGACAACTCTGGGGACTCCCAGACATGCCCAGGGAGACTTTGAAGTAATGTAGAGGTGCAACAATTTTGAATATTAAATATTAAATATGAATGTGACCTCATATATTCTCACAGACTCCCCCACCTTCTAAATATACTTCATTTTTAGAGTCGTTAACAGGTTCACAGAAAAACTGAACATAAAATACAGACAGTTCCCTTAGAAACCCTGTCACCACAACATGCATACCATCTCCACTCTCAAAGTCACCCACCAAAGTAGTACATTTGCTATGATTAATGAGCCTACACTGACACATCATTTTCACCCAAACTCCATAGTTTCCAGTTCATTTTTGGTCTTGCAAATTCTATGGGTTTTGAGAAATGTATAGTGATATGTCTCCACCAGTATGGTATCATACAGAACATGGTGAGAACAACTATTTCGAACAAGTCTTACCTAGAGGTGGCAATACTAAGTGTTTTCCACTGAGCAGAAATAAATGTTCTTAGGAATCTTGGAGCTACATTTCAACAGATATGAATTGTGACTGTAAGTTTTAACCTGTGACAGTGGCCTCTGAGATGTGTTACTAGAACTGCACGTAGCAAGAAAACAGGGGTGGGGACACCCCACACATAGTATGGAACAGTGCCTCTGCTTCTCGGACAGTGGCCACTACAGATCCCTGAACACTCTTCAGCTTCTTCCCCAGAAGAACCAGGAATATCCAACATTAAGTCCTTCATGGGAGTTTGGAAGGCAGGCAGAGGGGTCTCAGAACCAGAGGACCTTCCATAGGTATTAAGTTGTTTTAGATGAAGTATGGGGGTGGGGTGACAAGATTTGGGCTCCAGTGGCTTCATGGAAGGCACAACAACCTTTGTGTCAGTAGAAGATCAGTGATAAAGTGACTGTCTCTTCAGTATCATGTAATTCAGACTTCTAACTTAGGAAATGCCCAACTAAGGAAATAAATAATTTCTGTCTAATTGACTCTCCTGGAAGGCAAGAATTATGTTCATAATTATTTTTAAAAAGCTTAATGATATCTTATCAAAGTAATAGATCTGTTTTAACAACAAAAAGTCAAGTAGTCCTAAACGCTTATTAAAAAGAAAAAAAAGTAGCCATTCCTGCCTCACGGTTCCCTACTAGTCACCCACTCACCCAAAATTAACTGATGCCTCTTCTTTGCCATTTGTTCCCATTGTAACCACAACTTGATACCTTTTCTGTTCTACTCTCATTCAGGTGGGGGTTGTAGACAGTTTTCAATTAAAGATGTGTGTCTTCAATATGAAGTCTGGAAGTCTGATTTTCTTTCTAATTCTTCACGGTGGCTAGCACAGTGATCTATCCAAAAGGACAAATTAGTAAACAAAACTGAATATTACTGAGCACATAGAAGCAAACAGCTGCTCTGAAAAAAAAAAAAAGGAAAAGAAAAAAAGGAATTGGGAAAGTCCCATTGGTAAATCTGTTCTTAGCAATGACCAAATACCTGTGGTTTGGATCTGTTGCACATCAGTATTCTTACAGCTCTTCAAACCATGTGTGAATAAACAGTCTGCAAAATTATTTGGAGATCCACAAGAAAATCACAGCACATGTAGTACGTGGTGGCCACTGCTGATTTTTAATGCTATGTCTCTCTGCTTTACTGGGTAATAGATCACCTTTTTTTTCTCTGTATGCTCATGGAGAGAATGATCTCTGGTGTCTCTTCCTCTTCTTCTTCTTCTTTTTTTTTTTTTTTAAGATTTTATTTATTTATTTGACAGAGAGAGAGAACACAAGTAGGCAGAGTGGCAGGCAGAGAGAGGGAGAGGCAGGCTCCCCGCCGAGCAGGGAGCCCGATGCGGGGCTCAATCCCAGGACCCTGGGATCATGACCTGAGCCGAAGGCAGATGCTTAACCGACTGAGCCACCCAGGTGCCCCTCTCTTCCTCTTCTTGTGAGGACACAAATCCTGTAGGATTAGGGCTTCATGCTTATGACCTCATTTAATCTTAAATACTTCTTTAAAGGTCCTATCTCTAAATATAGTCAAATTGGGCGTTAGGACTTTAACATATGGATTGGTGGGGAGGAGGGGACACAATTCAGTCCATAACAGATAAAACTTATCTAACTAAATATCCAGTGGTCACACATGTTATTAGCATGGGGGGGATTAGTATTAGTTATTAGTATATGGGGGAATGCCTAGGAAAGTTGAAAGCAGGAGTTAAAGACACAAAGATTCAGTTTTCACTCAATTTTACTTGAAAAGAAGATCATGCTTTTCAAAGGGAGACATGTCATTGTAAGGCAGGAGAGCTGGCTTTGGAAATCTGGAAATTACATTATACTTAGCAAATGCCTCTTCTAAGAGGAGGTATCCCTATCTGTTGCAATCTATTTTATAAAAATTCACTAAAAATAAGTCAGAAAATCATTTTCACCTGGAGAACATATAATCTCAATAGTCTCTCCCCACAGATTAATTGCATCTCTGAATACACAAAAGTTGAATAAAATGTTAACAGTAAGCCGACTTCCCTTAAGAATTTGTTATATTACTGGAAATTATGCAAATAGCTTCCCTGAATTTTTTCCAGAAAATTTTAAAACTGATTTCCATATGTCTTCCACATTTTTTAGAGAAAATATTTGTTGACAAACTTCGTGGAATTATCTCAACTATTTACATGGCTGTTAATTTCTCTGCAAGTCTGCATCAATTTACAACTGTACTTTCTTATTTGTGTGGGTTGTCGTACTGATTTTTTTTTAAAGATTTTATTTATTTGACAGAGTGAGACACAGCGAGAGAGGGAACACAAGCAGGGGGAGTGGGAGAGGGAGAAGCAGGCTTCCCGCTGAGTAGGGAGCCTGATGTGGGACCGGATCCCAGGACCCTGGGATCATGACCTGAGCCGAAGGCAGACCCTTAACGACTGAGCCACCCAGGTGCCCTACTGATTTTTTAAAAAAGAAAAGCTATTGTATTGTTCTTGGTACTTATTTTTAATGGTAGAAGTTTTGTTGCATGCAAGGAACCAGATTTGTCATTAAATTTCCTAGGATACTTATAAACAGAATTCAGTCTAGAAACATTATGAAAAAATGCTTCTTTTGAAGTTATGAAAATGGCTTATAAAATAATTATACCAGCTAAGTATGAAATATGGGCCTCATATGGAATTATTCATAAGCAGAGAGCAGGAGTCCAGAGGGTGGCTGAGGGATCTGAAGCGTGTATGGCAGGAACAAGGGCCAGTGGTGCCTGCTGCTGATTTTCTAAGCAAGGAAGGGATTGATCTCCCCGTAACAGACTCAAATGAATCAAAATGCCAAGGAGAAAGATCCAGTCTACTCACAATTGCACAACAGAGCCTGAACATCAGCATGTGATTTTTAATATGTAATAATGTTTTGATGAATATAATATTTTGTGAACTTTGAATTAATAAATTTGAAAAATAAGAGACTGAATGGAAGCACTGTTTGTAATTAATTTTCAGATTTTCCTTTCAATCAGTGCTAGCCACTTTTCCCTCTTTCATCATAAATGCATAAGGGTATCCATCATGGAAGTAAGTTCTTCCATAATTTCAGAAATTTTTAAAAATCCACTGCCTATGGATTCACTCACTTAAAAGTCTGCATGGAAAGCATACTTATTGTCTGACCTTGAGCTTGATGCCAAGACAGAGCCAAAACAAGCAGACATCATCTTTGCCCTAAGGAATCCCTGTCTGTGGGTACTTCAGTGTTAGAGCTGATTGCCGACGGGGACGTATTGGCTTTTCATAATCAACTTCCATTCTGATTGTCCAATTCCTTATTTTGAGTGGCTAATATCTGTGCTTTAAAAGGTACCGAAATATTATAAATACCTCCTTGACTATAATGTAATAACAGGTATTCAGCTTAAATTTTCAAATGATATTATTTCCATGATATGTGTGTTTGTATATACACTCGATTTAGTTTATAGTAACATAAAAATTCCGGGCATCATTTGACAGATTTTTACAACTCCAAAAAAGGCATAGTAAGCAATAAGAAGCCACCTGACCATATTCTTGGAGGTTTGTATGCTCTACAAAGAGAACCATCTCTTCACACTACTTAGCAGACCTAATTTGAACAACATCATTGTATTCGAAGCAGAGACTACAGTAATAAAGGAGAGGTTTGACCCAGTCGCAGTTCTAAGAACTGGCACAAATCATCACCTCTCTAAGTGAAAGTTCCCTAACCTCTAAAGTATAATCAAACAATATGATGCCATCTTATCCAAACGGCTATAGGAAAAAGCAGGCAAGCAGGGAACATAAATATAAGACCTATTATTTTATTTCCATTGGCTTTTATTTATTTTTATTTATTTATTTTTAAAGATTTTATTTATTTATTTGACAGAGAGATAGAGAGAGAGAACAGGTAGGCAGAGAGGCAGGCAGAGGGAGAGGGAGAGGCAGGTTCCCCGCCGAGCAGGGAGCCCGATGCGGGGCTCGATCCCGGGGACCCTGGGATCATGACCTGAGCCGAGGGCAGCCGCTTAACCGACTGAGCCACCCAGGTGCCCCTCCCTTGGCTTTTAAAAACCAAATCCATGTCCTTTTCTTACTTTTAGGAACAATGATGTTTAAATCATTTCTCTTCAGATGGCCTGGATTCACTACCTGCGCTGAAGAGGAAGCACTTACTGCAGATTTCTTAAGAATGTGGGACTGATGACTCCCTATTTCCTCATTTTCCTCCCATGAAACTCACCTTTTTGGACCATAGTCTACATGGAAGAAACCTATGTCACTGTCACATTGTCACCCAGTTTTTCCTCAGTTTTTTTCAAATAGGCCTTCCCCAGTATGTGACGTTGCGTTTTTACCTCATACAACAAAGCAAATGATGTTTTTAAAAAACTGTCACAAATGGTACACTTTGGAGGTAAACAGAAAGTTAATTTTATTATAGCCCCTCTGTCAGAGATCCATTTTTACATTGAATTGAAGAGGGCACCTTATGAGAAGTTTGCCACCTGTATACACCACAGGTTAGAAACACGCTGGCTATTAAACATCCACAAATATGTGCCATGGGTGAGCGCAGGAAAAGAAGTCGTGGAGAACAAGATAGGCTTCGATGTGAGAAGCAACTTCTTTTCCTACCTTTAGCCTAAGTTATTGTAACTTTGTAACTTTTAAAATTTACGAACAGTTGGCCAACTTTATAAAGAATTCAAAAGGCATCTTGATCATGATAAAAAGAGAGATTCATCCGTGGCCACCTCTACTGTGAAGAATCAGTGATGGTGGCCAAGAAAGGGGAAGAATTCATGCCAGCACCTGTGGATCAGTTGGCCCCAGAGTGCCCGACTACAAGCATAAGCAGCTCTGGAGTTTGCTAGACAACTGAAGGAGACAAAATTATACAGGGCTACACATTATCTTTGTTTAATGATCTCAAGAGGAAGAGGTCGGTCATATTGAAAATAATGGAAGTCACTGATGGCTTCAGAAATTCGAAGCGGCCTCTATATCCAGAGCCTTCCCCAAAGTGTCAAGGCTGTCCTCTCATTAACAGCACTTCAAAAGATCACTATAGATTTGGGCTGGTGAATTAGTTTAGGAGACACCAGTAAAGGCAGAAAGAGAAGATGGTATGAAAGAGAATATGAAGAAGGTTGGCCTGGTAGGGACATACTCATTTCTGTCCACATTCCATGGATGAAACTAGCCATGTTGGCAGGAGGGCACACTAAGAAATTTGGTCTCTGCCGGGCCAGCTGCTTCCCAGAGACAATTCTATACCGAGAGGAGAAGCACATGTTTGATGAGCGACTAGTTGTCTCTGCCACAACAAAATCTCTGGCTTAAAAAGTTTGCATAAAGATTTTGTGTACAATTTTCAAATTGAGTGGTTTATGAAATCCTGGACAATATTATTTCCTTGAGTGATTTTTATGGTAATTTGAGATTTCATTTGAAATGGGTGAAACAGTAGAGCCCAGATTCCAGTGTAATCTTTGATTACATTGCTAATCAAAGTAAGATTGTCAGTTTAAGGAATGTTGCATTGGGAATGATTTTCAAAAAGGAAAAATATTTGTAAACCAGCTGAGATTACTTAATCTTTGGTCTTGGCCAGGGCTTGTCCTAGTTTGCTGAGAGTTCTCATGACAACCAACAATCTCAAATGTCCAATCATTTTTCTCTATTTAAAGAGTTTCCTTGTGCTATGTAGTGAGAAGTATTATTGCTGCTAAGAAAACAAATCTCCCACTAGCTGACAAACCATAAAATGTATAGAAATTAGGGGGGAAATCCAGACAGTTTAAAATAGTATGCTGGCTTTTGCATGCTTAGTTTCAGTTACTGTTACTACTAATAACCATATCATCAAACCACATAGACCTAAAAACATCATTTGGTAAAATCATTCAGTTTTCATTTAAATGATAAATGGAAGAGTTTATATGTACACTAAAAACCCACAAGTGGTCTTGGAGGGTTAAGTCAAAGGAGGATATATATGTACTCATTTTTTTATGTGTCCCTCCCTCTTTAGAAAAAAAGAATTCTAAATATAAAAATAATTTAAATAAGGATTAGGAAAGTAAAGTTTATGACTTACTGTCCCATTAGGCCAAGATCTGAATTTTAAAAAGGAGATGTTAATAATGAACATTACCAAAGCCAGAGGACAGGCATCAGGAGTGTGGGAGCAGGGGTCGGCAAAGAAAGCATATGCTTTTCCTCTTCTGTATAAAGAAACATGTATAGAGTATCTCTTAAGTTCATAGACGTCTATGATTATTACTAAATACAAAAGCTAAAGAAAAAGACACATGGTTTTGTTTACAATTTTAACGCAGTTTCTGGGTCCTACCCTAATGCAGAGGCATAAGCTATCAAATAACAATAGATTTGCCGAGCCAAAAATGAAAAAAAAAATAAATAAACAGCACTTTAAGGTACTTAATCTTAGTTCAGAATTTCAGAGTATACTTTGGTAAAAACACAATAATTTTAAGAGGAATCTTGTGCATCATCTTTCACAAGCTATTTTATGATAGACATATTTAAACGTTAGCCTTAAATTTATTGTACATCTTTAATTCAGTTTAGAATTTTTTTGTGTCTGTAAAAAGGTTTTGAATTCAAATTTAAATATTTTTATTGTCAGAAAGGTTAGTAAATTTACCCAATTAAAAAAAAAAAAAAACCTTCTATCATTAGTGTGCCTGGCTGGTTCAGTCAGTAGTAGAGTGTGTCTCTTGATCTTGGGGTTGTGAATTCAAGCCCCATGTTGGGTGTAGAGATTGCTTAAAAATAAAATCTTTAAATAAAAAAGCTTACTCTCACTTTATTAACTCTTCAGTGTTTGGAAAATTCCAAAAAAGTCAGAGTGAAAGCTGTGATCATATTGCAGCCTTCTACCTTATGACAGTATAAAATATTACATAGATCAAAATCTTTTGGTAAAGGAGATTCTTTAATGTGAAAAAAAAATTCAAAAGGATAAACAAATTAGCTTAAAAATATTTTTATACATGGTCATAGTGAAATTTTAGAATAAAAATCAGGTTATTTTCACCTAGAAAATGCTGTTATGAACACAAAATTTTCTCATATCTTTCCTGAGGATATTTATTAATTCTTTTAAATGTAATTTAAGCTAATTTTCAAAGTGTGCCTTGTGCACATTCAAAAATTTGTGTCTGGTCAAAAGCTTAGAAATATATGTTTACTTATAGTTATCCAGTCATTTTCAGTGGAAAATGGTAACTAAATATGAAGAGTAACAGAAAAGAATTCATATTTTTGCTTCAGCTTATTTTAATTTTTGGATTTATTCTGGCACCTGGTCAAAAGTCCTCAATCCAAAAGTTATCTCATTGCCATGGTATTAGTTTCCTAGAGTTGCTATAACAAAATACCACAAACTGGGTGGCTTAAACATGGACATGGTCTTACGGTTTTGGAGCCAAGACTCCAAGATCAAGGTGTACACAGGGTTTGTTCTGAGGTCTGTGAGGGAAGGCTCTATTTCAAGCCTCTCCCCTTGGCTTATAGATGGTCACTTTCACGTTCACATGGCATTCTCCCTTTATGCAAGTCTATCTCCAAATTTCTTTTTTAAGAATACCAGTCATATTAGATTTAGGCCACCTGATTACCTCCTTTTAACTTGGTAAAAACCCTATCTCCAAATAAGGTCATGTCCTGATGTACTAAGGGTTGTGATCTTCAGCATAGGAATTGGGGTAGGGGGAACAACCATAAATTTCGGTAGTCATGAGTGTGAGTGTTGGAACATATAGAAGAGGCAGGTACACTTATAAGCCATCTTTCCAACTCTTGTGGAAGCAGAGAGTCTTTCCATCCAGGGCAGAAAACTGGCAGCCTTTTTCACTAGCACAAAGTAATTACACCACCTGCTTCTCTAGCTCTCCAAAGTTAACGCATTGTTTGTTAATAAGTAGTGTATGATGTCTGCTATCCAGAAATGGAAGGTAATTTTCAAAGTGTGCTTTGTGCACATTCAAGATTTCGGAGTCTACTCTTGAGTCAAATGAGCCACTGAAAGTCTACCTGAGAGCCCCCTATACCAATCAATACTCTGTTGTTTGCTGTATTAACCACTTGCAGGGAATTGGTTACAGATTTGCATTTTAATTTTAGTCCTCGGAGTTTACCAAGGTGAATAGTGAAAACATGTCTTTGAATTTTGATTCTATATTTATTGTAAAACTACTACCGACCATTTTTCTGAGTTTGGTAATTAGCACTAGCACTCTCTTTCTCAATAGCCAGTTTGTTTTTCCTTCTCTGATTATAAAAATTATTTAACTGAAAATGTTGTCTTTTTTGATTTAGTGGATTGTTAGAATTTATGCTGTCAAGATAATTATGGTGACTTTTCCATTGGGCATATTTGGTTTTCTCCTTTTAAATGTATTATTGTCTTAAAAAACAAAGAAAGAAATGCATAATGTGTGTGTGTGGGGGGGGCTGGGGTTGCCCCTTCTTTGGCAAGTTTCTCTCTAATATTTTGGAAATACATGGAGAGGATAGGTGGTTAATAACTTGAAAATTAATTGCACAAGAAAAAGAAACAAATTCCTTCATTTTTTTTGCATTGTCTATTAACCTACAGCCACCCCTATGATAACACAATTACTCTCAATAACTAAGGAGAATTAAGCTAATTTTATCTGTCCAAAAGCATAATGATTCTTAGACCCTATAAATGTCTGTTCTTCCAACTGCATCACATGATTGATAGACAGTAAATGGTTTAAGCAAATGTCAAAACTGAAATATTACAGGAATCCAAGTTCTTACTCCTGAGCAGTTCAAAACTACCTGTTGTCTTAGCACTGCATGATTTATTAAGGACAATTAAAATTAGGTTTGCTAAGGTATTTTCAGTAACTTTATAGCTAAGTTTACATTTCCCCAGTGCCTGGACATTTGTCCAAACACCCAGAGCTAAAAGGGAATTTTATATCAAATCTACAAACAAATTCAGAGGCAGCAAAGTTAAATAATGTTTCTTCTTTAATATTTTACAAGGTTAATTTTGTTTGTTTTGACGTGTTATATCGCCAGAATTTGATGAACATTTGAGACTGAACAACATTCTATTCATTTACATTTTCAATTCGGGTAGCACTTGAACAAAACCCTTAATTTCTCTGACTCTCCAAATCCCCCAAATTGGATCACTGTATTTTCACATCACTGTTGTCTCATTATTGTGAGTAGTATCCGTTCTCACTGATTGATGCACAACTTTTAAACATATTATATTACCAACTGAATAATAACCAAGCTCTTATCTCCCCCCATGTTTGTCTAGGAAAATATTTGGTGATGGGGGTATTTTATTTATTTTTTATTATATAAGCTGATAGTACCAGTCAGAGTATTATTTTAACCCACAGTTTCCAGAACAGTAGTGCTTTCTATTTTGTCTGTGAGAGTTTTGTGTGACAAAGATATTAATCCAGCGTCTTTCCTTACCTGACAAATTCCTTCATTTCATACCTGACAAAGCTCCATAATTCAGCAGCTTCTCTCACTAGTTGATCTTAATACCATTCTATTTCCTAAGTTATTTGCCTGTGTTTCGATAATTCAACATTTTTTGTTCATAACGAGGCCTGCATTTCTCATTTTTCCTTATGATGCGGTTTCAGATCACTGCCTGCCTCGTCCTCATAGATTGTCTGTTCACCTTTCTGGAAGCATTCTCAGATTCTTTTTTATTTCATTTTATTTTATTTTATGGGGTTTTTTTTAAAAGATTTTATTTATTTATTTGACAGAAAGAGAGAGAGAGTTTGTTCAAGCAAGGGGAGTGGCAGGCAGAGGGAGAAGCAGGCTCCCCGGTGAGCAGGGAGCCGGACACAGGACTCAATCCCAGGACCCCAGAATCATGACCTGAGGGCTGATGCTTAACCGACTGAGCCCCCCCAGGTGCCCTGAGATTCTTTAATTCAAAAAGAGTGATGAGGGGTGCCTGGGTGGCGCAGTTGGTTAAGCGTCCAGCTCTTGATTTTGGCTCATGATCTCAGGGTTGTGGGATGGAGCCCAAGTCGAGCCCCACATCAGGCTCCACACTCAGTGTGGAGTCTGCTTGAGACTCTCTCTCCCTCTCCCTCTGCCCCTCCCCTGTACTCTCTCTCTCTCAAATAAATAAATCTTCAAAAAGAGTGATCAGATGGGGTTAGGATGCCTAGAAATGAAACAGATGGGTGTGTGCAAGGTTGGTCTACCCATACTTTGACCAAAATGAATTCATAAATTCTATGTGGATTCTACAGTGTTATTTTCTAAAAATAGAGGTAAGTGATATTCTAAGTCTCAATAGAAAGTCTGAAAGTCAAAATTAGAGTGTGAAAATTCCTACTTCTCAAGTTACAGGATCACATATTTTCCCAAACCATTCATGAAAGGAAGCCATTATAATATGTCTTTGTACTAAAATTAAACCTGTTGATGTCCTTCAGATCCTTCTAGACCAAATATTTCTATGCCAAGATAAAAAGAAAAAAGTAACCAAACTGTGAAATAAATACTTGATTTTTTAAAAAATTAATATATCTTGTTATCTGCGGTGTTCATTTGTCAAAATCGGAGTTAACTTAATGGATTGCTGAATGGTAGGGCCACACGTTATTCCATATGCACAATAATTTATTTATATTCATATATGTTGTTATATTTTCATATATTTATTATAATGTCACAAGTATAATCCATTCTATTTTATATGTATACCTTTTCATAGAACAAGTACTTTAAACTTGAAACCAAAGGGATGAAATTATCTGTGTTTATTTTTAAAGTATATTTCAGTATTTGTGGGGCTTAGTACTAGAGACGTCAAAAGAAATAGCTGGATAATGATTCAATATCACTTTTCAACTAAGGTTTTTGAACTAAACTGCAAAGTTCATCTTCTCTATATCTATAGTAGTTATGAAAACCTGTCACTTCTCCTCTCCGATTCCAGGAGAAACCTGGAACTAATGTGTTCAGAAAATGAAGTAACAATCTTAAAGCATTATAAGTGGTAGGAACCAGAGACCATTGTCAGGGCTTTAGAAATTCAACTTCAGAATCCCATAACATATGTTGTAGATATATTTGGTGATGAGACCATCTGCAACTCCTGGTGCTAACAAGAAACATCTTTACATGACAGATTAAGTTTTTCTTTAAGTCCTTTAATCTTCTTTTATCCCCCCAGAATGTCAGTTCTGCTGTCCAAAGAAATTTAGCAGTTACTCTATGTACTGTTTGCATTAAAAGGTGCTAAAAACAATCATAAGTGGATGTTGAATAGTTTCCAGATAACTAAACCCATAGTATGAGGATGTACAGAAAATATTCTCTTGTTAATTTACCTCATAAATATTATTATTAAAATACAGATTTTTAATTCTTCAAGTAACATAACATTACTGGGTAATAATATGCTAGAATAACTTGCAGTAAAGTTTTTACTTATCTAATAGCCTACGTTTATGAGGTTTTAAACTTATCATCTGTATGAAATTATAGTAAAATGTCATCATGGCTCCTCTAATTTAACAAGCTCTACCTTTTGTAGATGGAAAATGAAATAAGATGGTCATTGAAATGGATTTTCCCATTTGGGCTATAGGTTATTAAAATGGCAATGAGACAATAATGAACCATACTTATACAGAAAACTAAAACTACAAAAATATTATGACAAAAAAAAGTAATTGATTTATTTTTCATGAATTTATTTTTTTTACTGAGATGTAATTAACATATAACATCATATTAGTTTCACATACACAACAAAATGACTCAATATTTGTATATAGAATGAAATATCACCACAATAAGTCAAGTTGACACCCATAACCACACGAAGTTATAAATATTATTCTTTCTTGTGATGAGAACTTTTAAGATCTACTATCTTAGGAATTTTCAAATAAATATACAGTATTATTAATTTGTTAATACAGTATTATTAACTATAGTCACCATGCTGTACATTACATCCCCAGGACTTATTTATTTCATAATTGGAAATTTGTTCCTTTTGACCACCTTCACCCATTTCACCCATCCCCCCACTCCCTGCCTCTAGCAAGCTCCAGTCTGTTCTCTGTATCTATCAGTTAGGTTTTGTTTTATTTTGTTTTGATTCCACATATAAGTGAAGTCATACAGTATTTGTCTTTCTCTGTCTTATTTCACTTACCATAATGCTCTAATGGTCCATTCATGTTGTTGCAAATGGCAAGATCTCCATCTTTTATGGCTGAATAATATTTATATATTAATATGTATATAAATAATTTTATATATTTATATATTTTTACATATACTGTATTTTCTTTATCCACTCATCCATCAATAGACATTTAGTTTGTTTCCATGTCTTGGCTATTGTTTTGGGGTTTTTTAAAGATTTATTTATTTTAGAGAGAGAGAAAGAGTGCATTGGGGGGGGAGGGGCAGAGGGAGAGGGAGAGAGAGAATCCCAAGCAGACTCCCTGCTGAGCACGGAGCCTGACACAGGGCTTGATCAAACAACCCTGAGATCACAACCTGAGCTGAAATCAAGAGTTGGACACTTAACCTACTGAGCCACCAGGTACCCCCCATGTCTTGGCTATTGTGAATGATACTGCAATAAATATGTAGGCACATATTTCTTTTGGAGTTAGTGTTTTTGCTTTCTTCAGAAAAATACCCAGAAATGGAATTGCTGGATCATATGGTAGTTCTATTTTTAATTTTTTGAGGAACCTCCATAAAGTTTTTCATGTGGCTGCAACAAATTACATTCCCACCAACAGTGCACAAAGGTTATTTCTTGTTATTTCTTGTCTTTTTTATAACAGTCAATCTAACATGTGTGAGGTGTGATATCTCCTTGTAGTTTTGGTTTGCATCGCCCTGCTGTTTAGTGATGTGGAGCACTTATTCATGTACCTGTTGGCCATCTCTATTGTCTTCTTTGGAAAAATACCTATTTAGATCTTCTGCCCATTGTTAATTGTATTGTTTTTGGTTTTGTTTTGTTTCTTTCTATTGAGTTCTATGAGTTCTTTATATATTTTTATACTAATCACTTATCAGATATATGATTTGCAAAAATTATCTCCATTCAGGTTATCTTTTCATTTTGTTGATGGTTTCCTTTGATGTGCAGAAACTTTTTAGTTTAACATAGTCCCACTTGTTTATTTTTGCTTTTGTTGCTTTCACTTTCGGTATCAAATCCAAAAAAATTATCACCAAGACTGATGTCAAGGAGCTTACCACCTATATTTTCTTCTAGGAGTCTTGTGGTTTCAGGTCTCATGTTCAAGTCTTTAAGCCACTTTGAGTTAACTGCTGTGTGTGGTGTAAGACACTGGTCCAGTTTCATTCTTTTGCATGTAGGTGTCCAGTTTTCCCAACACCACTTACTATATATGCTTGGCTCCTTTATCATAGATTAATTGACCATAGATGCATGGGTTTATTCTGGGTTCCCTATTTTGTTCCATCGATCTATATGACTGGTTGTTTTTTTTTTTTTAAGTAGGCTCCATGCCCAGCACGGAGCTCAACATGGGGCTCAAACTCATGACCCTGAGATCAAGACCTGAGCTAAGATCAAGAGTCAGACATTTAACTGACTGAGCCACCCATGGGCCTTATATGACAGTTTTTACACCAATACCATGCTGTTTGATTACTATAGCTTTGTAATATAGCTTGAAATCAAGAAGTGTGATGCATCCAGCTTTGTTCTTTGGCTAATCAGGGTCCTTTGTGATTCCATACAAATTTTAGGATGGTTTGTTCTATTTCTGTGGAATAATGCCACTGGAATTTTGATAGGGATTGCATTGAAACTGTAGATTGCTTTGTGTAGTATGGGCATTTTCACAATATTAATTCTTCCAATCCATGAGCACAAATATCTTTTCATTTATTTGTGTCTTCTTCAATTTCTTTCACCAGTGTCTTACATAGTTTTCAGCATACAGATCATTCACCTCCGTGGTTAAATTCATTCCTAGACATTTTATTCTTTTTGATGCAATTGTTAATGGGATTTTTTCTTAATTTCTCTTTCTGATAGTTTGTTATTAATATATAAAAATGCAACATATTTTTGTATATTGACTATGTATCCTACAACTTTACTGAATTTGCTCATTAGTTCTAATAGTTTTTTAGCGGAATCTTTAGGGTTTTCTATATATACTACCATGTCATCTGCAAAGAGTCACAGTTTTACTTCCTCTTTTCTGATTTAGATGCCTTGACTTATTTTTCTTACCTATTTCTCTGGCTAGGACTTGCAATACTATGCTGAATAAAACTAGTGAGGGTGGACATCCTTATACTATTTGTGATCTTAGAGGAAAAGCTTTCAGCTTTTCATCATTGATTATGATTTTAGCTGTTGGCTCCAATTGATTTCTTTTGCATAGAAATTAAACACTACTAATTTTACTAGACATCTAGCATATTTTTATGCAGGGTGGCTTGTCATGCTCCTGTTGTTTATGCACAGCCAATCTTGTTTCATTCACTAAACATTGTTCTTTGGCTTGGGTTCTGTCAACCCAAAGAGGGAATAATTTTTTTAGTCTGTCAATGCAAAAAGAGTACTTTTTCTAAATCACTGTATGTGATGATGCAACAGCTCATCTTTGGGGTCATTTTATTTTCAGTTAAGCCTATCCAAAGTTTCCATTAAAGCTAGGAAGTTCATATAATATCAGTCTGAGAGGTTTGTTACTTAAAAGGCTTCTGGAATAGATGATAATATTGATGTACATTGAAAAAACTTCAGAATAATGTGAAATGATTAAAAAAATTAAATAGAGGAGAAATATCTATACTCACACAGAAACAACTCACAACTCATATAAGATGCATCAAGAATATAAGAAAGATATAATTCAGTCCAAATGGAAGGAAGATCTTGAAAATGTGGTATAGTATGGTGGGAGGTAAAGAAAGAAATGCCCCACTAATACCCAGCAAGGAGGCATAAGCACTAAAGATTATACAGAGGAAAAGATAAGGAGTCCTTAACCTGGAGCCCATTTCCCCATGTCCACAGGTCATCAGTGGGAGTGGAAATGGGGGAAAGACCAGGAACCTATATATTATCATTATTTTTCTTCTAACCTAACTTTTTAACTGGCAGATATAAGGTATGTAGAAGAATGATGTATGATATGGGAAAGAATATCTCCAAAGCCAACTTTGCAGTTTCAGAACAAAGATAACCTTGAAGGGAAACAAAAAATGTGTGGACCTAAGAAATAAAAATGTTAATTAAACCTTTTTTTAAACTGTATCCTCTTCAAAGTGCTGGGTCACTCAGATGCAAAATTTAAGTGTCCCAATTTGCTGATGTTGTCCCACAGTACAAGAGTTTCAATTTAGAGAAAAATCAGGCAAACAAAGAGAACAGAACAAAACAAAAACTCAGATTGTAGTTGCCTGGGGGTATTGACAGAAGAAGAAAATATGAACTATCAATATCTCACTCTCAAGCTCTATAGGGAATGTATACAGAAGTAAACAAATAATGAAATCAAGGAAAGGACAAACACACTATTCTGAAGGAAATAATAGGCCGAGAAATAGCCATCCATTTCATGATGATTAGATTAAAAATATTATTACCTGAAACTTTGGCAAGAAGACTTCTGGCATTAAAAAAAGATAAAAAGAAATGAAACAGAGGATGTCATAAGTGAGAAGCAATTTTTGGAAATTACTCTATATAACAAAAAATTAAACAGCCTGTGTCTGTACTTTCAAGGAATGTTGGAAAGACATTAACTTTGTAAAACATGCTGAAAAATAAGTTCATAAGTCATTAGGATGATATTTTAAAAATCAAATAGGCACAACTAAAGAAAAGTTAGGAAGAAAAATAATACCAATGAATGATTTATAACTTAGTTAGAACCATTAATGTACAGAAGACTCTGATAGTGAGTGGTATGGAAAAGTAACTTCAGAAAAGTTACACAAAATGAAGACATGGATAAAGAGATAAATTATTAGAGATAGATATGAAAACAGAAATCAGGGTTCCAAAAGATGGAGCATTGGTGTTCTTCAGAAAGTGACTAGGATAAATAGAACAGAAACAAACAAACAAACACACAGAAAACCTCCCAGCTATACCAGAGGTCTTCCACATAAATAGAACCGATTAGCCACACTTGCTTCTATCCTCCCTTACACAAATCTGCTGAAATTACAATACAGTAATGAAAAGTTTTGTTGGCCTGTATGAACAAAAAGAATTTGAGAAAGGACACCAGAGACAAAAGGTTCCAACAGAATCTGGGATGAAAGTTGATGGATGGCAACATGAGGCCATGGAAAGGGATACTGAAGAGAGGTTCAGAATGTGGGCCAGCCATACACCTGGAAAGTAAAGTCCTTGTTTCAACCACCCACGCTTTCAGTGATTCACTAGAAAGAATCACAGGGCTCAGCATATATTTATACTCACAACAAAGATTTGTTACAGTGATGCAGAGAGATTAGTAAGGGAAAAGACACAGGTGGAGCCTGGGGGAATCAAAGTGCAGGCTTCCCATACCCTCCCTCCCCTGTCACACAGAACACACCTTCCTTCCACCTGGGGGAGTGCAACAACACGTGTGCAATGTTTCTGCTCAGGGAAGCCCATTTGAGACTAACAGTTTAGGGTTCTTATTCGGGCTGGTCTTGTAAGCACGCTTTGCCTAGCAACTACAGAAATTCCAAACTCCCAGAAGGAAAGCAGGTACAGGCTTCCCCTGCTATCCAAAAGTAGAGTGTTCTTATGAAACCTTTGGTAAGTCAAAAGAAATTCCAAGAGAGTTTTGCTTTTACAAGAAAAGCTGTCACCGTACCAATGTAGATCTTTCATAAAAGTGAGCTGTGAAACGCAAACTTTCGGAAAGTGGGGTATACCCGTATCCAATATAAATCACAATGTTTGTACAAACAGCCTAGGCATAGAGAAATAACCTTAGCAAAGTGAACATTCTGAAAGCCAAGATACCAGATGCCAACCAAGGGCCAAGCTTGCAAGCAGGCCCTGCTAAAGATAGTAGCCTCAGGCCTGCCATATTCTCTTCTCCATGGTTTCATTCTCAACTTTTACAAAGAAACCTTTTCTTTCTCCATGGCCTTCCCAATTAGAAAGACTTATTCCCTGAAGAAATTGAAATAAGATGTTTTAAACTTGGGATCCAGAACCCATGTAGCACAAAGATGAGGCACAGTAGTAAATGCAAGGAGAGTAGGTAAAAGTCCACATACTGAGCTGTGGGGTTCTCGAACCACCCCACTGCCCAAAAGGTTGAAAGATTCTACTCTAGAGAAACTAAGTGATTCCCAAGAAAAAAGTTATCTTGTACTTCTTCTAAAAATTTTCTAATGAAAAGGTTATAAATATTTTTGGTATATTTCTGGAAATTAAGAACTGATTAAGTTGTTTTAGTAGGTAGCGGAGATGGTTTACTAGGTATCCCTTGCCAAAAACTGCCTCTTCCCCCATCAGTATGGTGTATATGGAAGTGCATTTCTCAGCACAATAAGACCCTATCCCCTGGTCCAATTTGACTTAGAGTTTGTGCCCAACTCAAGTTGAATCCCTCTTCTAGGATATTTTAATTCCCTCCTAGAGGAAACTTGAGGTCATTCTCTTCCTAGTGTCTTAAATGATGAGGTGTAAAATTTGGAAATCATGGGCAACCACATGTTCTGCCATGTGGATAAATTTGCTCTGCAATAGAAGAGAATAGAGTTCAACAACAGACAGGAGAAGTGGCACTGGAGTACCTGGTGTGGAATGTGCCTAACGCCCAACTGCATATTTGCCCATGGTTTGGTATTCAACATTTTCCTGAATTCTATAAGCCAACCCATTTATTTTTATTTGTATGCTGTTTCAAGTTGGCTTTTAGTCATTTGCAAATAAAAGCATTATTACTAAATATATCATCAAAATAAATCATTTTTCTTAGATGAATTTTTAAATTTATTTTAGTTTTGTGCATTCTCTGTGGTACCCAAATGACATTTTACGAACATTTTCACTAAGTCAATTACTTCATTTGTAAAAAAAAGAGTTGGACACTGGTTTTTCAACCCTGGCTGGGCATTGGGAGTTACCTGGAGAGTAACTTTTTGTTTGTATTTTTCAATGGCCAGACCCCACTCTGCATACTTTCTTTTTCTTCTTCAAATATTAAAATTTATCATTATATGTGGTGCTGGGAAAATTGGGCAGCCACATGCAGAAGAATGAAGCTGGACCACTTTCTTATACCATACACAAAAATAAACTCAAAATGGATGAAAGACCTAAATGTAACAGGAATCTATCAAAATCCTAGAGGAGAACACAGGCAGCAACCTCTTTGACCTCGGCCACAACAACTTCTTGCTAGACACGTCTCCAGAGGCAAGGGAAACAAAAGCAAAAATGAACTAGTGGGACTTCATCAAGATAAAAAGCTTTTGTACAGCAAAGGAAAACTAGAAGGCAACCTAAGGAATGGGAGAAGATACTTGCAAATGTTTTATCAGATAAAGGGCTAGTATCCAAAATCTATAAGGAATTTATCAAACTCAACACCCAAAAAACAAAAAAATCTAGTCAAGAAATAGGCAGAAGACATGGACAAACATATCTCCAAAGAAGACATACAAATGGCCAACAAACCCATGAAAAAATGCTCAAAATTACTGGGCGTCAGGGAAATACAAATCAAAATCACAATGAGATACCAGCTCACACCAGTCGGAATGGCTAAAATTAACAAGTCAAGAAACAACAGATGTTGGCAAGGATGTGGAGAAAAGGCAACCCTCCTACACTGTTGGTGGGAATGCAAGCCACTCTGGAAAACAGTATGGAGGTTCCGCAAAAAGTTAAAAATAGAACTAACCTATGACCCAGCAATTGCACTACTGGGTTTTTATCCAAAGGAGACAAACATAGGGATTCAAAAGGACACCTGCACCCCAGTGTTTATAGCAGCAATGTCCACAACAGCCAAACTGTGGAAAGAGCCCAGGTGTCCATCAACAGATGAATGGATAAAGAAGATGTGGTTCATATAGACACACAATGGAATATTACTCAGCCATCAAAAAGAATGAAATCTTGCCATTTGCAATGACATGGATGAAATTAGAGGCTGTTACGCTAAGTGAAATAAGTTAGTCAGAGAAAGACAAATACCATATGATTTCACTCATATGTGGAATTTAAGAAACGAAACAGATGAACAAAGGGGAAGGGAAGGAAAAATAAGACAAAAACAGAGAGGGAGGCAAATCATAAGAGACTCTTAACTCTAGGAAACAAACTGAGGGTTGCTGGAGGGGAGGGAAGTGGGGTAACTGGGTGATGGGCATTAAGGAGGGCACTTGATGGAATGAGCACTGGGTGTTATATGCAACTGATGAATCACTAAGTTCTACCTCTGAAATTAATAATGCAGTATATGTTAATTAAATTGAATTTAAATTAAAAATTTTTTAAATGTATCACTATATGATTCAACTTGAATAGTTATACAATATGTTAGGCTGACCTGAGAGATATTATGGTGGTGAAAGATTTAAGGAAAACCGAATTGAAATTGCATAATAGAATATGTATATACATAATCTAATTCATCCATATTCTAAAAGGTAGTCGTCAATTAAATATCAAGATTGCTGTTGTTGTCACCTTTTACTATAGTAGCAAGAAGGAAACAAAAGTATCTGATGCAAAGGAAAAAAAATAATATGTAAATAATACCAGTGCAGAAACAAAATCTTTGTCGTATTTAAGGAAAATCTCATTAAGGCAAGACTCTTTTAAAGGAAATAATATGAAATCCAGTCATCTGCAAAGAATTTAAGAATTGTTTTCAAATGTCTGTCTTAGAAAACAGCTATAAAACAAAGATAAACAGCTCTTCCAGCAGGGCCTTCCAGACCTCCAGCCTAGTATAGATACTCTGCAAAGTTTAACACACCCAGAGGTCACAGCCTTCTTTCCTCCCTCCCAAGGGAAGAAACAGAAGAAATATATCTCTTTCTTGTTTTCATCCAAGTCTTAATCAGTCAAAACTTTTTAAAAAAAGATTTATTTATTTATTTTAGAGAGAGAGAGAGTGCATGAGTAGGGGGAGGGGCAGAAGGGGGGGAAAGCCAACTCCCCACTGAGTGGGGAGCCCAACCTGAGATCATGACCGTAGTGGAAACCAAGAGTCAGTCGCTTAATGAACTTAGCCACCCAGGCGCCGCTCATTCAAAACATTTTATCTATCATTAGTTTTCTTACTGTTTTACTAATTGAGTCAATTAAATGCTAACAGAGCATCTACTCTAGAAAAAGCACAGTGCCAACTCCAAAAGAAAAGAAAAGAAAAATTATAAATTCTGCCTTACTTTGAATTTGTGGGGATAGAGAAGATCCACATACAAAAAATATGGACACCACAAATATATGAATACCAGGTGAGCTATAAAGATAATAAGATCAAACACTAGAGCCATTATACAGTGAAGGGTTAAAGTCTAGATTTTGAATCCAGGCTATATCATTTTCCTACTTTGTACTTTTAACAGGTTATTTAGTCTCAAGTTCCTTCTTTTCTTTTCTTTTTTTTTAAAGATTTTTATTTATTTATTGAGAGAGGTAGTGATAGAGAGAGAGCATGAGAGGGGGAGAGTCAGAGGGAGAGGCAGACTCCCCACCGAGCAGGGAGCCCGATGCGGGACTCGATCCCGGGATTCCAGGATCATGACCTGAGCCTAAGGCAGTCGCTTAAACAACTGAGCCACCCAGGCGCCCAAGTTCCTTATTTTCAAAATGGATTTAGTAACATCTATTTCAAAAAGAAGTTGTAAGAATTAAATTGGAACATGCAACACGAATATCACATTACCTAAAATAGAGTACTTACCAAACAAAAGAATTATCTTAGTCAAAGCCTCTTTTGATGGTAAGTTTCAAAAAAAAAAAAAACACCACTATCTTAAGTGGTATTATCTCAAGGAAATTAAAAAAAGACATTTCTTAGGGAAGCAAAAAGGAAAGAAACCAAGAACTAAGCCACTGGAAATCTAAGTAGCTATTATTTCTTTTTTTTAAGATTTATTTTTAGGGGCACCTGGGTGGCTCAGTCCATTAAGCATCTGCCTTCAGCTCAGGTCACGATTCCGGGGTCCTGGGATAAGCCCCACATTGGGCTCCCTGCTCAGCCCACATTGGGCTCTCCTTCTCCCTCTGCCACCTCCCCTGCTTGGGCTCTCTCTCTCTCTCTGTGTCAAATAAATAAATAAAATCTTTTTTAAAAAAAAGATTTATTCTTACTTATTTTAGATAGAGAGAGAGAGCAGGGGGGAGGTGCAGAGGAAGAGAGTCTTAAGCAGACTCGGCACTGAGCACAGAGCCGGAAGCGGGGCTCCACACGGAGCTCCACCTCACAACCCTGAGATTCTGACCTGAGCCAAAAACAAGAGTCCGTGGATCAACCCACTACACCACCCAGGCACCCCTAAGTAGTTATTCTTAAAAGTGTTTCTCTTACTTTCCCTGTTCCTCTTTAGTAGGTACCTGATATATACAATATATACAAACATTGTATGTATACAATACTGTATATATACAATATATACAAACATACTTGTAACCTGCGAGATCTCTTAGCCACCATCAAGAACCAGTTTAAATATTATTTGTTTTATAAAGTGTTCACAAGTGCCCCAGAGAAGAATGAATCACTTTTCTCTCTCTATTCCCTTACATACTGTATGCTCACTGTACTCCTCTCTGCATTTCCATAGATACATACATACATACTGGTACATACTCTGAGCAGGTCTATTCTCTTTGAGAGTGATCAGAGTAAAATGATCTCACTGATATGAGGAATTCTTAATTGCAGGAAACAAACTGAGGGTTGCTGGAGTGGGGGGTGGGGTGGGAGGGATGGGGTGACTGGGTGATAGACACTGGGGAGGGTATGTGCTCTGGTAAGCGCTGTGAATTGTGCAAGACTGTTGAATCTCAGATCTGTACCTCTGAAACAAATAATGCAATATATGTTAAGGAAAAAAAAAGAAGAAGAAGAAGAAGGTAGCGGGAGGGGAAGAATGAAGCGGGGGAAATCGGAGGGGTAGACGAACCATGAGAGACGATGGACTCTGAAAAACAAACAGGGTTCTAGAGGGGAGGGGGGTGGGAGGATGGGTTAGCCTGGTGGTGGGTACTGAGGAGGGCACGTTCTGCATGGAGCACTGGGTGTTATGCACAAACAATGAATCATGGAACACTTCATCTAAAACTAATGACGTAATGTATGGGGATTAACATAAGAATAAAAAAAATAAATAAAATAAAAATGAAAAATAAAAAAAAAAAGAACCAGTGATTATAGAGATCTCTCAGAGCCGGTTTGATCTTCTCTACAAATGGGTTTCACACTGCTGCCTTTTCCATTTCTTAAAGTACATAATTCTTCCTTTCTGGTTTCTGTGGACCAGGAATTCTGGAAGAGGTTGGATGGGAGGTTCTGACTCAGAGTCTCTCATGTGCTTGTAGTCAAAGATTGGCTGTGGCTGGAGCAGGTGACTGACCAGTATCTACTTTTTAAATGTATTCTCAGAGCTTCTCCATGTCGGGTAGTTTGGGCTTCCTTGATGCATGGTTTCTCCATGGCAACTGAATTGCTTACAAGGCAGTTTGGGGCTCCGGTTCTATTGCTGCATAACAAACTATCCCCGAACTTAGTGACTGAAAACAACAAAAATCGTTCATTAGCTTAATGATTTCAAATTTCATGAATCTGAAATTTGAGCAGGACTAAGCATCGCACCAGCTAAAGTCACCCAACTGCGGACTGGAGAATTCACTTTCCAGATGGCTTACTCACAGGCCGACAGGTTGACCCTGGCTATTGACTGACAAGTCAACTATAACTATGGAACAGGGGTCGCCTGTGGGCCTTTTCATTGGTGTCTTGGGCTTCCTCACAAGGTGGTGTCTGGACTCCAAGAGCGTCCCAAACAAGGGAATTTTATGACAATCTGACAAATACTATGACAATAGATTTTAAAATCTAGCCTCAGAAACCACAGAGCATCATTAATGCCACAGTATATAAGCAAGACACAAACGTGCCAAAATTCAAGAGAAAGGAATTCGGCTCTGCCTCTTGATGAGAGAGTGGTATAAGATTCTAAAAGAATATATGGAATGAAGAATTTTGCTGAGGATGTCTTTGGAAAATACAATCTTCCATATGCATAAGAATATGGAAAACTTTATCTGGAATCTTTGGGGTTTGATATGTTTAAAAAGCCAGAATTTTTCACCTTTTAGAAAGGTAACATGGTATGTGTTCTGCTTTTTTGTGTAAAATCCCCCCTAGATCTGGGTAAGCAATGGCAATAAAAAATTGTAGTACTTTTCCAGGCCACAGCCAGCCATTCTAGGTAAATAAACATTACAAAGAGATTTATGTCTTTGCAGATCATGTTTTGCCACCAAATGAGTTTGCCACATATTTACAAAAAATAAAAAATATTTTCAGAGCTTTTGGGTTTCAGATTTGTCAATAAGCAATTACACAATAAGTTACAATGTTGAGGGAAAGATTAGTGTCCTGGGAAGTTCTCATGGATATGTATCTTTAAAAGCTGTATTTATTTTTAAATTATTTTTTAGGTCACACATTTTTCAAGGAGTAGCACCAGTTTTTAATTTTTATATCTTGTCATGAGCTGAAAGCAGAATAGTAATTTAACATCTCAAGATTTCCAAGATTTGTGGGGAAAAAATTTCCAAAATTATGGTCACAATATCTATGAAGACTATCTTCTATCTAGAGATAATAAAGAGTATGAAAAAAAAAAACTATGGTATTAGAGAAAAGTGAGGCTCCCCCACCAGCATCAATTTATCATGTCTTTTTGGCAACACAAATACATTTTAGAGGAATCTCAAGAGCCATTTGTTGTTGGCAGGGCTGAGAGGTCACGGTTCCTGTATTTTTTTAACATCTTTAAATGTTTACTACAAATATTTATTGTAGAGAATTTAATAACAGTTAAACTTTCAGATAAAATTTCGGATTTCCTCTAATGCTCCAGAGGCTTATTGCAATCTTCATCCTTAGCTTAAATTAGACATTGACTTTGATACCCAAACTTCTAGCATCTGGCCAAAACGTGTATTTTCTCACCTTTTTAAACAGTTTAAATGTAAAACTGTACTCCTTTATTTAGAAAAATTCTCTTGACTACAAAAGCCAGACAAGAATGAGTTAAATATTACTTGATCTTTAATAATTTTCATTTTTGAAAAGCACAGTGTTATAGTACCTACTTTACACTATTTTTGTTTTTTAAAACAACTTTCCTTTAGATAATTAAAAAGATGACAGGATCATTTTAAGGCTTTAATTTTAAAGCCTGGAAACATTTTACATAGTTAATTCAACCTCACTTTATACATGAGGCAACCAAAGCAGAAAACAGCCAGCTGATTTGCCCAAGCAAGTTTCTATCATTGTTATAGAAATTTTCTTTTTTTCTCAATAAACTCATTTAAAGTAAACCAAATGAGCCTTTTAATATAAAAGATAGCAGAAGCTTTGTGCTTGACTTCCACACATTTTCACAAACAAAAAAAGGGAATTCCTTTTATAATTTTTCTTCAACAAAACCTTTTTTAACATTTTTTAATCAAATAATTACTAATAACATGCACAGTTTTCCTGATAAATAAGTGATTTCTCAGTTGATACTATTCACTCTGTTTAGGAACAAAGCTAAACTAAGAAAAAAGCAACTGAAAAAAAGCAGCTGAATAAAATATTCAGTATTTGAAGTTTAAACTGTATCAACAAAATAGCACATAAAAGATTTTTAGGATTTTTTTTTTTTCCAAAATGAGTCTAAAGGGTTTGTGCAGTTTGGATCTGATATATAATTCAGCAAAGCATGAATAATAAACTGAATTGCAACATTTACTTTTTTTGAAATTTGATTGAGAAAATTCTTAATCATCATCACATTTAACACCCTTGGTTAATGTTTTTGTGATGAACTCTACTTGATTTTCATTTTGACAAATTATCTAACATACCCGCATTCAGAATTTATAATAATCTATCCAGTTCCCAGCCTTTTCTCCAAAAAGGCTCTACACTCTACATTTTTCTACAAAATATAAACTGTAAGTCATGTATGCACTTCCCTAAACTTCATTTCCTCCTTTTCCCCACTACTTCATTTCTCAGAAAGAGCAAATAAAATAAAGTAAAATAAAATTGATGTGACACTTTTAATATTAACCTCAGCTATGTCTGCAAGAATCTAGAGTGATGTGATTTTGTTTTGAGGTTTTCTTTTTCCTTTCAGAATGTGGAACATTAGTTCATGCCTCAATTTTATCCAGACTTCAACTTAAACACCCCTTTCTATTTTATATGTCTTATAGGACCCACAGAGTCTGAGAATGTGACAGAGGAGCCCTTTCATGTCTGGGAATGTGACAGGGAGTGTATAATATCTATTTTTAAATCTTTGAAATTCTTGTAGTGGCTGAAACCTGGAAACTAGACTTGAATTATCTCATTGTTAGACCTCACCTAACACCCAGTTACCCTTTCCCTCATGTTGTACACTTGGAGATGGTTCCTGCCATTTATGTGTTTCCTGCAATATCATCATAGGCCACCATTACTTCCACATTCATTCTCCAACCGCTCTCTACCACAACACTCTGACTAAATGATAACCTAGTGGCTGGAAAGCCTTAAGGCCAAACGCAATTCTGTTCTGTAAAGTAATTGAATGGTATCCTTGTGAGTTTGAGTCGTTAAATAACGTGCATGGGACTGGAGACTAGCAACATCCAATAGGGCAGACAGAGAGACTGGAGCTTCACACTCAGGGAGACGATTGGAGTCTTTGTCCCCCTAAATGACACTGATACATGAATGGGTCAACTGAATATGTTACAACCACTCCACTTCCAATGGGCTCTTCTTCTGAGAGTCAGTTTAAGTGAATATGTGTTTACTGAATACTTCCCACACAAAAGGCTCTGTGTTTATTAACTTTTCTCTATAGGGCTCTGTGATAGGCAATAGGAAGATAGAAAGAGAGGCCATGCATTCTCCTTCCCTGAAGGGCTCACCGTTTAGTAGGGAAGATAGACACTATTATGAGAAAAGGGTTGCACTAGAAATATAGCCAGAAAAATGTGGGAACCCAGGAAAGGGACACAAATCCAGCCTGAAGATGAAAGTAAATACTCTCGGGAGAGAAATGCTTGGTGGATGGCAATGGGTAGATGACAAAAGGCAGGGAGAGCTAAGAGGAGGTGCCTTTAGGCAAGGGAACAACACAGATGAAAGCTTTCAACAAAGCATAGTACTTTAAGAAACCACAAATTGTGTGGTGTTCTGAGAGCACATAAGAAGGTATGTGATGAGATAAGGCTGGGAGGATAATATCATGGAATCATATCACGAAGGGTTTTATATCACCCGTCCACAGAATGTGGCAATGAGGAGCCACTGAATCACTGAATGATGTCATTAGGGAACAGGAGAGATTTTCAGTTAAAAAAAAATTAAAGGTCCATGTACCTATTCTATGTTCTAGTCTCTAGTCTCATACTGAGTTTTTTACCGTTCATCAAAATGATACTAGTATTTGAACCAGGGATCATTGCAATGATAATTTTCTAACCTCTAAACAAGATTCAACTTCTACTTCCCCTCCCCTCTGATTATCACTGATTAAATTTGGCAATATCCATGACTTCTTTTCTGCCTTCTATTTCCATTATTTTTCCTTTTTGTTTCTATAACCAATGTTACTCAGCATTACTGTGGTACCTTCTAGTGTTCAGAATTCTTTCACAAAGAGAAACAATTAGACATGTTCAGTCGTTGTGAAGGGAGGGAGTTTGGAAGTTTATTGTTGACTAAGCTTTGAAATGAGAAAGAAATAAAGAAGGAAAAAGAAAAACTAAGGAAATATACTCTACTGGGAAACCGAGGGGAGGGAGGGAGGGTAGGAGGGAGGGAAAGGGGCCTTCCTAATAAGCAATCTTTCTCACTCTCTCTCTTTCTTTTGAGAAGCCTTCAGAAATAGAATGATTCATTTCATATACACTTGATATTCCATAAATGTACATAATTATATTAGCAATGAAAACATAATGGAATGCATTGAACCAGGGCTAAGGCCTCCCAGGCTCAAATCCTACAAATCATTTAACAAAATACAAATGCAGAGCAGTCATGCAGTCAGGTCACCAGGTAAATAAGTTCCATCACTATCATCTCAAACTTTTTGACACATTTAAGCCTGAAAATGTCAATATCCTTCCATCCAAGGAATTTTTAGAAATGTTTTATTTCAAGAAGAGCCAAAGGAAAGCCTCTTTGCATTTCAAATACCTTATTTAGGCATTGAGTACTAAGTGTTTTATTTAGAAAAAGGATTAATCATTCTGCAAGACTTATAAAATACTTATGAGAGGAAAAAAAAGACCTTTAAGTTGGAAAATTCCTCTCAAAGGAATTCTAAATGTCGCAGAGAACATACTGGACCAATTTTTTTTTTTTTTAAATTCCCTTTGCATCACAGTGTATAACTCACATCTGGGTTGCAAAAGGGAGGCTGAGACTGTTTACAGATCATCATTATCAGAGACAAAAATATGTAACTGTAATGAAGTGGGGCCCAGGGTAATGAAATGGCAAGCAGATCTCCCTGAAGGAAGTCCTTGAGTCAGTCGGCCTCCCATCCAAGCCAAAGAAATGGAGCCAGACCATGAAAGCATTTTTGTGTGGATGCATATCTCCCTCCTGCAGAGGCCTGCCTGCAAGAACACAGGCTTCCTGGTTGGTGCTTTCCCATCGTCTCTGCCCCCTTCTACCGGTATGTTTCTGGACCAACTTTATGAGGTTAAACAAGATAAATATTTTTCTGTTAACCTCCTTGTGACTGGAGAAAGTGTGCTACAATCCTTTCACTGAAATGAAGAATTTATAGCTTCCTACCAGTAGTTTAGGTTTATGTTCAGGGCCTCGAGGCAAGATTTCTGAGACAGCTTCACTGCCCCCACAGCCTGTTCTCCCTACATATCCTCGTCCTGGCCTTCCTTACAACCCAGTCCTGCCTAACAGAAAGTCTTTCCAATCCCAGCGCCTGGGAAAACCATGGCCAGACTAGGAGGTTGCGGGAGGCCCCTCTGTGGGACACCCTGGATAAATTAGAAGCAGAAAAGAAGAACAGGGGGCAGGGAGAGGATGTAAAAGAATCCAAAAGCATTGTTCCAAGCAGCTAAGCATCCTGTTCAGTTGCTTTAAATGCCCTCTTCCTCCCTCTAGACCCACAAGAGGAAGTATTGCATTAATTTTTCGCCTTTCCTTTTGAGCAAATGCTCTAGGGCTCAGCTGCCACAGATAGTAAAATAAATCAATGGCTAGAATCCTGCCAAAAGGCAGGCCCCGCTGTAGAGGGTGTTAGGAACAAGAATTGAGCACAACAGCCGTGTCACCTGCAGAGAAACTGCCTTTGCCTGTCGAACTCCAGCATTGAGTGAGGTGGGTCTACTACGCTTATATCTGTGGTTTCCACAACAGTATGATCTTGCTAATAGTTTTATCTGTCAAGAAAATACTAAACAAGACTTTCTGCTCAGTAAATGTGCTCCCCAATAAGGAATAAAACAAAGTCTTCTCAATGACCCTTCTACAAAATATCAAGAGTCCAGGGACAACTGTCCATGGACTAAGTAGCCAATCCAGTGATAAACTCGGGGGTAACAGAAAAGACACCATCATTTGTTCTCCAAATGCAAAGAATCTCAGAATATTATAAAGGGTATCCAGTATTTCTTGGGAAAATAAAGTGTTAACAAAAAAATACTTAAATTCATGATGGGATTTTATTTACTTTTATATCTTCAGATAGATTTTTCTTTTTAATCTAGTGTTTATCCTTTGTCCTAGAATTATAACTTTACCCTATTAGTCAAACCTTAGATGTTTAAAAAAATTATTTTGGCCAATATTATACTTTTAGAAATTGTATCTCATTGAAGTTCTCATTTGCTCTCTTTTTTTTTTTTTTTTTTTGTATTAGCAGTGAGAGCTTGATATTTCTTTTCATATGTTTAAGAGCCATTTCTATTTCTTTTTCTCTCTGGTCACATTCTTTGTGCATTTTGTTGTTGTTGTTGTTTTCCTGTTATTTTTTAACTGATTTGTAAAAGCTGCTCATATAGCAAGGAAATTAACTAGTTGACTATCTTAAGAATTTAAAATACTTTTTTTCTGTCGTTTTATTCATTTTGACTTTTTATGGTATATTTGCCATACACAATCTTTTTTTCCAAAACCACTCCTCTTTCTAGAGCTATAAAGGCATGTAGTATTTCTGGGTTGTAATTGTATGTTCATATCTGTTTCCTTAAAATGATTTTTTTAAAGATTTTATTTATTTATTTGAGAGAGAAAGAGTGAGAGACAGAGAGAGAGCATGAGAGGGAGGAGGATCAGAGGGAGAAGCAGACTCCCCGCTGAGCAGGGAGCCTGATGCGGGACTCCATCCCGGGACTCCAGGATCATAACCCAAGCTGAAGGCAGTCGCTTAACCAACTGAGCCACCCAGGCGCCCCTCCTTAAAATGAATTTGAAGGCAGGAACTATATTCACCTTTACAACCTCAACACAGCATCTGGTACATATTGGATGCTCAGTAAATATTTCAGTTATCGCCCAACAGAGATTTTGTCTATGTTGTTCACTGATGTATACTCAGCACCTAACCAGAGCTTGGCTCTAGTCCTCAAAATATATTTGCTGAACAAATAAGTAAATGAGTAACTCAAAATAGTTTTCCAGGAAAAACATTAACTTGTGTATTTTTTTTATGTCTTTAGAGAAGAAATTCAGAATTTTTTTACACAATGCAGTGTTATCAACTATAGTCACCATGTTTTACATTAGATCCTCAGACCTTATTTATATTATAGCTGTAAGTTTGTAGCCTTTTACCAACCTCTCCCTATTTCCCCCACCCCTGACTCCTAGCAACCACTTTTTTACTCTTTTTCTAAAAGTTTGACTTTTTTTTTTAAGATTCCATGTATAAGTGATACTGTGCAGTATTTGTCTTTGTCTTATTTCACTTAGCATAATACCTTCAAGGTCCATCCATGTTGTAGCAAATGACAGGATTTTTTTTTCTCATAGCCGAATAATACTCATATTCATGTATATATGTATTCATGTCTTCTTTATCCATTCATCCATCTATGGACACTTAGGTTGCTTCCATATCTTGACTATTGTGAATAATGTCACAATAAACATGGGAGTGTGGATATCTTTCTGATATTCTGTTTTTATTTCCTTTTGATATATATCCAGAAGTGGGATTGCTGGATCATGTACTAGTTCTATTTTTAATTTTTTGAAGAACCTCTATACCCTTTTCCCTAGTGGCTGAAGCAGTTTACATTCCCACCAACAGTGCACAAAGTTTCCACTTCCTCTGCATCCTTGCCAACACCTGTTATCTCTTGGTTTTTTTAATATAGCCATTGTAACAGATATGAGGTGATATCTCCTTGTGGTTTTGATTTGCATTTTCCTGATGGTAAGTGATGTTGAGCACTTTTTCCAAGTACCTATTCGCAATTTGTATGTGTTCTTTGGGAAAATGTCTGTTCAGTTTCTCTTTTCTATTTTTTAATTGGATTGTTTGTTTTCTATTGAGTTGAATGAATTGTTTATATATTTTAGATATTAACCCTTTATCAAATATATGACTTGCAAGTATCTTCTCCCATTCCATAGGTTGTTTTTCCATTTTATTGATGGTTTCCTTTGCTGTGCAGAAGCTGCCCTACACAATTTTTTAACATTTTTATGTAATTAAGTTGCATAAATTCAAGTGATAAATTGAACTTACCAATCCTTTTTAAAAATAGTTTCTGAATTTTACATCATGCTCAGAAATACTTCCCCATATTCCAATTGTTTTTATCATTTTCCAAACTTTTAAATTTTGTATATATCAGTAATCTATTTTGGAGTGAACTGCAATTTTATAAGGAATTCAACTTTATATTTTTCCAGATGGTCACCCAGTTGTGGCAAAACGATATTTTCTTCACTGACATGAAATGCCATTTTCACTTTATGCAAAATATCCATGTGGGTACTCAGTCCAGTTCCACAGGTCTGTCTATCTTTTCAGAAGAAATCAATATTGTCTTATTCATTTATTTATCTAACTTTCCTGAGTGTTTACTATGTACCACACACTGTTCTGCTTTAGGCAGTAGAGATACAGCAGTGTAAAAAGATTTAAAAAATAACAATCATGAGAATGATGATAATAATTAAGAAAAAGAAGAAGAACAAAAGGAACAAGAAGATGAAAAAGGAAGGAAGAAAGGAGGGGGAAAAAGCAGAAATAAAGAAAAAGAAAGGAAGAAAGGGAAATAAGCCCCCTTTCTCTTCTGGGTTTGACATTCTAGTGAATGGAGACAATAAAAAAATGAGTTAAAAAATGTAACATTAGATGGTGATAAGTGCTAAGAAGGGAAAGCAAAGCAGAAAAGGGGGAGAGAGAGCTGGAGGTGTGGCAATTTTAGTATACTGGTTAGCAAAGGTTTCACTGACAACAGGACTGAGCAAACACTTAAAAGAGATAAGGGAATGAGTCCTTTGATCTATGAGAGAAAAAAAATCAACAGCATGTGATTGCATGTTTGAGTCACTGTAAGGTAAATAATGTGGCTGGAGCAGAATAAGCAAGCAGGGGAGTAGAAGGAAAAGGTACAAGAAGATAGAAGAATGTTGGGGACTGGATCGTGTAATGAAATGGGAAGTCTGCAGAGGGTTCTGAGCATAGGAATTTTATTATATGCTTTATGCCTTAAAACATTATGATGACAAAACTATTGAGAGTAATTGCATAGGTTTAAGGTATAGAAATGGGATAACAAGTTAATTGGTGAAGAACAATAGTAGCTTAGAGCTAAATGGTAGAGGTGAAGATGGAGAGAAGTGATAATATTATGGATATATTTTAAAGGTAAAATCAATAGAATTGGCTATTAAATTAGATGTTGGGTGTGAAATAAAGAGAAACCTGAAAGATAAGATTTTTGATCCAAAAACTGAGCAAATGGAATTGCTATTAGTAGATTGGGAAGAATATGGAAGAAACAGGCTTTGGGGAAGTATCAGGATTGCTACAAATTCTTGTGCATTCCACATCTGCACCACAGATGGACAAATTGAAATATTAAAAGCTAGGACCAATTACTATTTTGCTACAATGATTGTAATATTCATTAGGGCTGTTCACACAAACATTCCACTTTTCTATCCAAGTATCTGGTGGTATTACACTTCCCCATCCAATTTAAAGTTAGGTGTAGCCAAGTAACTAGCAGTAGCCAATGAAACTGGTTACAAGGAACCTCCATCAACTGCAGCCTCCATCAATCCAAATTCCTTAACAACCACAAGGAACAATGCTCTTCTACTATCCTGTGTTGGACATGTAGCTGGAGCAAGAAGTAAACTTTGTTGGGTTAAACCACCAAAATTTTAGGGATATTTGTTAACTATAGCATATTTTAGCAAGCGCTACCTAGCATATTCTTACTGACACAGAAATTAGAACTCAGTGTGAGATGAAGTCATGATCTATAACATAAACCATAAATACATAGCATTGCTTAGTAGTCAGGTGGTGGGTAACAAAAAACCTGTTACTGGCAACTGGAAGGATGATGATCAATACTATCTACTGATGATACTTTTGGTAAAAACTGTTCCCTAAAATAACTTGGAAAGAAGACTATATATATTAAGAACCTGTAGCTTAAGTGAAAGAGATCAGAAAATAATGTCACTATGGTGTGCTGGTTGCTTTTCGCTTCATTCAATAAGGTGTTATGAGAAAGAAAGAGTTTTCTAGCTTTAGGCAGAAGTAAAAGCAAATAAAATGGGATAACTAAATCCACAAATAAAAAAGCTGCAAGAGGCTATGAATTCTCCTTTCTCAACTTATAAAAGAAAACCTTAAGGATACCTCAGAATGATAAAGGCCAATTAGAACTCATCAAGGAAAAACTTAGGAGTATGACCTTCAAACTCATTGTTAAAGCCTCTAATTAGATTAAGGGAACAAGAAGAGCAAAGAACAACTAAAAGTTTAAGGCTCGTTTATTTCTTCCAACTAGAAAAAGGGCTTGGGGGGGTAAAAGACCAACACCTGGTAGGTTCCTGATTAACTGAAGGTGGAGACAAGAGAACTTTAACAAAATGAACTGGTAGGTGTAAAAATGAATCATGTATGGCTATTGGCACATAAAACTGGATGGAATCTATAGATATGGTGCTTGCAATGTTTCAACAGTTATACCACCAAAGAAATCACATATTTGAACTGAAAAAGGCCAGTGACTCTTTAATACTTAAAATGATCTTAAGCCTCTGACTATCACACTTATAAAGCAGATTGATAAAACTGCTCAGCATCAACGGCAGACAAATTTTCTGTGTTTGTTTCAGGTTAGATCAAAGAGTAATGGAAGAGGAAGAATCTTCTAGAGCAACAGATTCAAGAGCCATGGGGACCAGAGGACCAGAGACTCTCCCAGTGAGCAGAATCAGGGACTGATCAAGGAACATTTATTACTGTCAAGATAGGCCCAGCTAGATTTCAGAATTGCTGTGGACCTGTAGCTGCTTTGTGTCTCCTACTCTTCCCTCTTTCTAAATGGAAACGTTTATTTGGGGGGAAGAAAAAAAAAGGAAATGTTTATTTTGGTAGTCCTATCCTTCTTCCACCGTTGTATAATGGGTGTGTGGGTGACTAATAATTTGCCTATTACATTCATAGATTTTCAGACTAAGAGGAACCATATCCAGACCCAGTAAAAAGACTAAAATCCATCACTCAGAGATTCTGGACATGGGACTGAATGCAATATCTGGACGGAACTTTTGGGTAAAAGGTAGCCAAACATTTGGAGACAAGAAAAGTAAGTGATGACAGTCATTAGGGTTACTCACTTTAGCTAATAAAAACTGACTGGAAGTCAAAGAAGATTTCACTCGCAGGCGAAATCTCTAAGAGTGTGGGATTCCCCATTGATGCAAAGATCATCAACAAAATATTAGTAAAACAAATCCAACAATACATTAAAAAACCATTCACCATCATCAATAGGATTTATTCCAGGAATGCAAGGTTAGTTCAATATTTGCAAATCAATCAACATGATACATCACATTAACAAGAGAAAGGATAAAAACCATATGATAATCTCAATAGGGGCAGAAAAAGCATTTGACAAAGTACAACATCCATTCATGATTAAAAACTCTCAACAAAGTAGATCTAGAGGGAACGTACCTCGATATAATAAAGGCTGTATATGAAAAACCCACAGCTGACAGCATACTCAATGGTGAAAAGCTGAAAGCTTTTTGCATAAGATCAGGAAGTAGACAAGTATGTCCACTCTCACCACCTTTATTCAGCATAGTACTGGAAGTCCTAGCCAGAGCAATCAGACAGAAAAAGAAATAAAAGACATCCAAATTGGTAAGGAAGAAGTAAAACTTACTATTTGCAAATGACATGATACTATATATAGAAAACCCTAAAGACCCCACAAAACAACCCTGCTAGAACTGATAAAAATGAATTCATTAAAGTTGCAGAATACAAAGTTAATATACAAAAATTGCAGAAAAAGAAATTAAGAAAGCAATCCCATTTATAATTGCACCCAGAATAATAAAATACCTGGGAACAAACTTATCCAAGGATATGAAAGACCTACACTCTGAAAACTATAAAACACTGATGAAAGAAATTGAAGATGACACAAACAAATAGAAAGATATTCCATGCTCATGGATTGGGACAACCAATAGTGTCAAAATGTCCATACTACCCAAAGCAATCTACACATTTAATGCAATCCCTATCAAAACACCAACAGTGTTTTTCACAGAAGTAGAACAAATAATCTTAAAATTTGTATGGAACCACAAAAGACCCTAAATAACCAAAACAATCTTGAAAATGAAGAACAAAACTAGAGGTATCACAATACCAAATTTGAAGGTAGACTACAAAACTGTAGTAATCAAAATGGTATGGTACTGACATAAAATAGACACGTAGATTAATGGAACAGAATAGAGGGCCCAGAAACATACCCATGATTATATGGTCAATCAATATACAACAAAAGAGGCAAGAACATGCAATGGGAGAAAAGACAATCTCTTCAATAAATGGTGCTGGGAAAACTGGCAGCCACATGTGAAAGAATGAAACTGAATCACTGTCTAACACCATACACAAAAATAAACTAAAAGTGGATTAAAGACTTAAATTTGAGACCTGAAACCATAAAATTCCTAAAAGAAAAGAAAGTAATCTTTTTGGCATCAGCTGTAGAAACATTTGTCTAGATATGTCTCCTCTGGCAAAGGAAAAAAAAGCAAAAGTAAACTATTGGGACTACACCCTTCCCCACCAAAAAGCTTTTGCATAGTGAAGGAAAACCATCAACAGAACAAAAAGGCAGCCTACTGAATGGGAGAAGATATTTGCAAATGACATATCCAATAAGGGGTTAATATCCAAAATATAGAAAGAACTTATACAACTCTACACCAAAGCAACAAATAATCCAATTTAAAAAAAAAATGGGCAGAGGACATGAATAGACATTTTTCTTAAGAAGACATACAGATGGCCAACAGCCACATGAAAGGATGCTCATTGCTAATCATCAGGAAAATGCAAATCAAAATAACAATGAGATATCCCCTTACACTAGCTAGAATCAAAAACACAAGAAACAACAAGTATTGGTGAGGATGTGGGGAAAAAGGAACCCTCATGCTCTGTTAGTCAAAATACAAATTAGCTCAGCCACTATGGAAAACAATATGGAGGTTCTTCAAAAAATTCAAAGTACAATTACAGTATGATCCAGTAATTCCTCTACTGAGTATTTACCCAAAGAAAATGAAAACACTAACTTGAAAAGGTACATGTACCCTTTGTTTATTGCAGCATTATTTATAATAGCCAAGAAGTGGAAATAACCCAGATATCCATCCATAGATGCAGTCAAATGCTCTACCCCTGAGCTATACCCCCTATCCATCCATAGATGAATGGATAAAGAAGATGTGGTTTGTGTGTATGTGTATATAATGGAATATTACTCAGTCATCATAAAGAAGGAGATCTTGCCATTTGCAACAACATGGATGGATCCAGAGGGTATAATGTTAAGTGAAATAAGTCAGTCAGAAAAAGACAAATATCATGTGATTTCACTCATGTGTCAAATTTAAGAAGCAAAACAAATGAACAAAGAAAAAAAAAGAGACAAACAAAAACCCAGACTCATAAATACAGAGAACAAACTGGTAGTTGCCAGAGGGGAGGTGGGTGGGGGGATGGGTGAAATAGGAGAAGGGGATTAAGAGTACACTCACTGTGATGAGCACTGAGTAATGCATAGAACTCTTGAATACATTGTACACCTGAAACTAATATAACACTGCATGTTTATTACACTTGAATAATAAAAAAAAGAATGTGGGATTCCTCACATTCCCTTGTTCTTCAATCTGTTGTTATGAAAGTATACGAGGGAGTGAGGAAGCATGGCACTTCCATATGCTGGGAAGGAGAATGGAAACACTTGTGAGCAGCTGTAATGACTGTCTTGGTCTCCTTTTCTGAGGGGAGGAGAATAATTATCCCTGAGGTATTCTAGTTTCAGCCCCTCACCCGACAAGCGAAAGAGAAATAAAAGAGCAGAGCCTGCCCACTCCCCATTCCAAATCTACTGGGAGAGAGGAGGAGCTAAGGTTTCAGTAAGAAAGGAGATCAGAGTTTTAAAATAAACTCACTTTAAAATCAGCAAAAGTGACCCTAATTTTAATCTGTCCAATATACTATAAGGAGAAATTCATCTGAGCATGGTCCCAGTCAATGACTGGAGAGAAACAGAGTGGTGTCCTATTCATTTCCCACTGAGTACAGACTATTCAAGAAACCAGTTACAGCTATGACCCCAGTGGAGAGCTGTTGTGCCAAGATGAATGTGGACTCTGAAAAAGATGAACATGGGAAAAAGATGAACATGGTATATTATAGAACTGAGTTTGAAAGCAGGTACAGAATATTTTAAATCTAAGAAAGTGTAGAGTGATACTCAAAAAGTTTAGAAAGGAAAAAACAAAGATGAGTACAGTCTTAAGATTTTGACCAAGACATGGACTTCTCTGTCATTACTAGAGAAATACCAAAAATAGACGAGCATAGAAATTGATTTTTAAAGTCTCTCTCTCAGACCCTGAATTTCCAAACAGGAAACCTGCCTAAATTAGAAACGTACACAGTGACCTAGATGCCAGTGTCCTGGGGTATGAAAATACTCATATGTCCCTATGCCTAAACACAACACCCAAAAGATCAGCTAATGTGTTGGAGCAGACAGTGGGGAAAGCAGTATTCCTTCTGATGCAAAAAGTAAGATATCAATAACTGAGTTTATTTTTGAAAATGGCATTCCCTTCCATTAGTGGTTTAGTGGCTATGAATGAATGTCTCGACTAATCAAAACAGACTTTTAGATGTGTTGAATACCAGAGATCAGAGCATGTCAGCTTTTTGGATAAACATCAGGAGGCTGGTTGAAAAGGCATCTGTGTAGATTCAGACTGTAACAATGGACTAATTGGAAGGGTTCTGGACAGAGTACATTATGTTCGGGGAATGTAGATGGTCCCTAAAACAACTTAAGCAGGGCAATTTTCCATGAGTTGCTTTGCTCTGAGATCAATCTGACTAAACTCTAACACTTCTCTGATCTTCTTTCAACGACTGATGCTAATAAAAGAGCAGTGATGGCTCATAGACAAGATTTGAAAAACAGGTGTCAAATGGATGATTTCCGGGGAACTGGCCTAGTCCCTAACCAGTTAGAATAGACAAGACATTCTCAGAGCTGCTGGAAGCTCAATCAGCTGCTTCGTCAGCTTTTGGGAAGCCTGGGGTAAACACCTTCCCTGAGGCCTTTTCCAAAACATACTGGCAAGATAAGACTGCTCTACCTTTTTAGTTTGATGTAATTTTGTTTATTTTAACTTTTGTTAGCCTTGCCTGAGGATACCGATTCCAAAAAATATTGCTAAAACCAATGTCAAAGAGCTTACTGCCTATGTTTTCTTCTGGGAGTTTTACATCAATTATATTTCAAAAAAATTTAAAAAGTGTGCTCATAACTACAAATGTTCAGGCCCATCAATCCACCTGACACGTAAATGATTGGGTAACAGGCAAAGGTAGAAGGCTTTGCAGGAGGAGGTCTGAGCCCACAGTGGGACTAAAGACAACATTGCACAACCACAACAGGAGGATTCAGAGATACCCAAGAAGGTAGAGAAGTGTGACTGCCCATCTCTTAGCTTTCCTGTGGGCAAGATGAACATTTTGGCGGGAGGCTACTCTCATGAATGTGAAGTCAAAGGCGTGGGAATCACATAGAAACAAAAGCAGGCTTGATGGATCTTGAAAACCACAAACCAGTTAGGAAAAGAGATTGCCACGGTCCCAAAAGAAACTAGTCCCTGATCCAGTTAGGAAGGGAAAACTCCTGAAATTACCCCTGGTGACAGACTCAGAGTGGGAAAGGGATTGGCGGTGACTTGGCAGCCCCAGCCTCCCATGGGCACGGGAAAAGCCTTCAGAGCTCACAGCCTGGACCCCCCCCTCTCAGGGACCTCAGTAAAAATAGAAAGAGGATTAAAACACGAAAATAGGACTTCCTTAGCCAGATTTTTGAGATTCTGAAGCGGAGAGGAAGTGAACAATGAGCTAGAAATTCTGGTTGGAAGACCAGTCTGGACCTGTTCAAAATTAAGTTCTGTGTGGCCTCCTTTAAGGCAAAGACAGCTTCTCACTGCCCGAAGAAGCTATAAATGCTATGATCAGTCAACCATGGAAAAATGAAGAGCTCAGAAGGTCCTTGCCCAAGTTTTCTGAGCAGTTAACCGCCTGAAACTTCTGTCAAGGCCCCTGGAAGAATAGAACTCTCTAAGAAAAGCAGAGCTAAGGTTTAATTTCCCACCAGTAAAGCATGGAGACTAGAATCCAGGTTCTATCAGAGTAATACAAAATATTAAATGGTGATTTTTCTCCATCTGAGCAAATTCATATCTAAATACATGTATTGACTAAATATGTCTCTAATCAAAGTCTTCTACTGGATGCAAAAAATATTTTTTGTAATATTTGGAAAAGAGGGATAAAAAGAGACAAAATATCTGCATGATTTTACCACTAGAACTTCTGGCCATTACTGCCTAGTTGGTATATGACTTCAGTGAAAAGAGTCATTCTAATGGGTCGGATGGCATTCTGTACCTTTTGAAACAGTAGTAGAGTTGCTCAAAGTTTGGTATATAGTTACTCTTATTACACCCAGTCCCATAATATAAATACCACCTATATATTCTGATGACTTCAAAATTCATATTTCCATCCTAGACTCACTTCTAAGCTCTACACATCCAACTGCCTACTTGATGCCTTCACCCGAGGTTCACAAATCAAACTTGATACGCACAAAACTCTCCTTCACTTGTGCTCTCCACCTCAGCCAATGCCACCTCCATCACCCAGTTGCTAAAGCAGCAATTCTAAGAATTCTCCTAAGAGTGTCTGATCACTCATTCTTCTTATAAAGTAATCATCATCATCGTCATCATCATTATCCATTCCCAACTTCTATCAATTCTACACACAAAATAGATTTCAAACTCCTCATGTTTCACTGGTTTCTCTGCCTCGCCCTGGCCCTCGCCCCTATCATCCCTCCTCTGGACCACCACAATAGCCCCCCTATTTATCCCTCCTCTTCCTGTCCTGCTGCTCTCTATATTATACCTCCACCTTCCAGTGTGCTGCTTTCACCCTCTTTACTTTCTCCCATAATTTTCTTCTCACTTCTTTTCCTCTAACTTATAACTGTAAACTACAGAAGCATCAGATGCCCAGAGATTCCCGATCAGACTCTTGATCTAGACTAGATTCCCTCCCTGTTACCCTTACTTTTAAAGCCCAGTACTTTCCCTCCATAGCTTTTATCAAAGTTTATCTGTTTATTCATGTAATTTTTCCCATTATATCCTACCTTCTGTTTAATTCATTTCTGTGTGGTGTTAGCAAAGTGTTCCGTAAACATGTATTGCATAAATAAAATGCTCCTCCTCCTCTTAAAGATCACACTGGAATAATGCTGCAAGAGAATTTAAAAGCCATAGACTCCAATCCCTTCATTTTATGGTTCAGGAAATCAGCAGGCATCAGGTGCCTCACTCGAGGCCATGCAACAGACCAACTGGCAGAACCAGACTCTGATCCTTAGCCCTCGTTTTCCTACAATAATTCACTTAAGTGTAATAAATTTCAAACATTAACCAAGACTTATTCATTTTTTTCCATTCATAGTTAACTGAGTGCCTAGCATGTTAGCACTGGGCCACAACGAAGAACAAGATGGACACTGACCCCATGGAGCTTTTAGTTCATGGAAATGGGTTCCTGGAATGAAATATTAGAGATTCAACATTATTTATAATTCACTGATACTTCACAGGAATTTAAGAATAGTTTCTCAAGGGAAACAGTTTATTATTTTATTCTGATTGAATTCAGAAAAATATTTTTTCCTGAGTTTAGTAATATAATTCTACATGAAAGCAAGAGCATCTGAACATTAAAGAGCTCAAAACTGATGGATAGTAGGAAGGGAAAAATGAAGGGGGGGAAATTGGAGGGGGAGACGAACCATGAGAGACTATGGACTCTGAGAAACAAACAGGGTTCTAGAGGGGAGGGGGTGGGGGGATGGGTTAGCCTGGTGATGGGTATTAAAGAGGGCACGTCCTGAATGGAGCACTGGGTGTTATATGCAAACAATGAATCATGGAACACTACATCAAAAACTAATGATGTAATGTATGGTGATTAACATAACATTAAAAAAAAAAAAAACTGATGGCCAAGCTCATTTTTAAGTCTTTATCTTACAAAATCAATAAAACTTGTCAATAAAAAGGGGAAACATTGATCAATCACTTGAATGTTTTGTTCAATTCAGGTCTTTAGCATCACAATAAAAATTATTTAATGTTCATCTGCACATTATAATATTATTTAGACTTTCTTTCTTTCTTTCTTTCTTTCTTTCTTTCTTTCTTTCTTTCTTTCTTTCTTTCTTTCTTTCTTTCTTTCTTTCCTTCCTATTTCTTTTGGTAAGATCATCATGTTCACTCTTGGTCTTCTGCTTAGCTATCAACTATCAGGTTACCAATTGAATTGCTCACAAATCTCTCTGGAAGATATTTTAAAATTTCCTTCTTGTTTATATGCTCTCTCACTTTCTGACATTTGCCTTTTCTTTAAAGAAAAAATTTTTAGACTTTGTAATACAACTCTTTTTGCAAGGAGATATTAGTAAGGAAATCGCAATTGTAGATTTGTTTTTAACTCCTGTAAAAAAAGAAAGAAATATTTTTTAATTCCAAATTTTTAATGACTGCTGATTTAATTGAAAAGCAGATAGTTGTACCTTAGATGAATTTAAATAGGAACAAACTATGTATTGTGTTCTGTGAAGATTTTACATTTATACATATATTATGTATATATGTATATATATACACTATATACACTACATTATGTATATACACACATTGACTAATTGCACATCTAAAGACTTTTACTAGGAAGGGTTAGGTCTACAAATACCTAATAAAGGAAAATGTTTATGCACGAAAGCACTTTCTCTGAACTGAGTCCAGGGAGCTGAAGTGCATGATGCCAGAAATAGGCAGCATTGATGGGGAGGGGGTTGGGCTGGCAACATGGGGATTTCTCCACTCATGAAAAATGTTCACTAGATAGGAGGATTTACTTGTTTTTAAATAGAAAAGAAACATGAATATTTAAAGTTGGGTGGGGGCATGAAAGACTTTCATTTTCTCCTCAGGCCCTAAGTGGCCTAGTTTAGCACATGACTGCAGAATCCCCATGTGGGACACGCATGTGAATTGCTTATTTAACATCTTTAGTGATATAGTCCCTAAAAGTAGAAAGAAGCCCCAAGATTCATGAGTGTACTGCTACTGGTGTCACAACATCAAAAGGAACCAAGACAGGAATCCAGCTGCTAGAATTTGAATTGGAAGAAGAAACCACTGCAGATTGTTTATAGAAGCACAGATGGCTGAAGAGAAAACAGTCTTCCCAGAGCCAGCTTGCCGGGGGGGAAACACTGGCAGGACACAGTCTCACTTTGTTAACATTTCCCTCCAGTTTGAAAGGGTCCTAATTTCACTGCCGGACAATGATATTTGACACTTTCCATATATGACTTGTATGCAGACTACAGCTATAAAAACTGGAACTGGAAAACATCTGGAGAGAGAAAAAAGCGGTTCACCTAGCAGGAGGTCAGGGCACACAATGACCTTTTGGAGCCCTCAAAAGAATTACAGAAGCTTAGGAATGGCCAAACATGGAATGAACTGCCAAGCATGACAAACACATAATTTAAAAAGCATGGTCTGGTTCAGGGTTATAAAAAATACAATCAGAGGAAAGAGAGCCATTTGTAGACATTTATGATAATTGTCTATCAAAAGCGAGGGTAAAAGTTCACACTACAGCTTAAGTGAATACACAAAAAAAATTTGTTTAGGAACAATCTGAACAAGTTTGCATAACTATTCATGGAGAGGCATACAATTAAATACATCCTGTAGCTTTCATAATTCTATTCTGATTTTAATTTCTTAAATTTTACATCAAAAAAGAACAATTAACAAAACAAAGTGATACATCATTAACCTCAGTCTGCTTTCTAATATAAGAAAGATTTGCATATCACACAACAGCCAGATCAGGACATATCTACAGAAAAGAGAAAGGGGTGGAGATAATAATTCTTAAAGCTTTCTATCTTTATTTAGTTTTCTGTTTAAAGTTGCTCAAGAGTCCCAATCCCAGAGTGAGAACGCAAAGGTTTGCACGAGCAGACGTATTACACCCAGTTGGAGTCCGGCTGAGCCTCAGGCACAAGAAGGTTTGATTTCTAAAAGTGAGGGCTTTTTCTAACTTCAATCCAAACAAACCAAAGAATGTGGGAAGATATGAAGGGTAACTTACCGCCCCCCCCCCATGTCTACACAGTTTTATATTAGGGAAAAGCTCAAACCAGTTAATATGGACTTAACTATGTTAATACTATGTTATTGAACTCTGTTCATAAAATGTATATCTGACAGTCTGGAAAAACTAGATGTGAAAAATTAGAACATATCCTTCCACTCAGATTTTCAAGGATTATGCAAATCCCCACTCCTCAGACACTCTTTTAATGCATATATGACAGTCTGCACGTCGAATTTCTTTACATTGACCTTACACAGAAATGAAATTCTACGTTCTCAAGTTCTCTTTATGTGATGCCAAACAATCAAGTAAATGCAAAGTAATTCATTTGGTTTTCTAGGCATTACCATCTGCTCTTCAATCACGCCCCTAAAGACGTTCCTACCTTGCATGGTGTCATCTCCTCTTCTGAAGTCAGCCAGGATCCTATAGGGCAGGGATTCTCAAGATGTGTTCTAGATCTTCAGTACAAGCATCCCTCACTGAAGCGTCTAGTAGACAGTAGGAAGCGCTTGAAGCCTTCTGAGCATAGCACTTTGACCACCGTGGGTGAGACAAGTGTCGCTAGAGAAGGACTAGATGCAGTGAGGCCCATTAGAGGCTGTGGTAATTGTCCAGGTAAGCATTGTTGTGAGTTTGAGTTGGGGCTGTGGTAATATGGATGGAAAGCACGCAAAATAGTTAGGAGTTTAAAATGGCCGAATTTATGGAATGGAGTGGAGAGAGAGAATGAGGCAATTTTGCTTGTGACTGAGAGCAAGGACTTCAGAGACAGAGGGGTTAGAGCCTGGGCTCTGCAACTTACCAGCTACCTGACCTTGGGCAAGTTCTTTTCCCTGCTGAGCCTCAGATTCTTCCTTAGAAATCATGCTGCCCTCATAGGGGTGTATGAAGGTTGAACGGACTCATGTATGATGGGATCGGCACAGAGTCTGCCACGTAGGAAGTCTCGATAAATCCCAGAAGATTTTAAGATGACTCTAGGCTTCCATTGTTCTCCCAAATGGGAAAGAAGGAAGGGAGGGAAGGAAGAAGGAAAACAGAAAGAATTTGGTATGAACACACTTTTGGAAATTAAATTTTAGTTACTCGCTGTTTTTAAAAGTGATCTCTATTTCTTACTATTTATGCATTCTTAATGAATGTTTTTCTATGAATTGTCATGTATATCAAAGAATACTGTATCTTCTTCCTGCCCACGCACAAACACACAGATTCATTCCTAAAGCAAAGTGCTGGGATCCCTGGGTGGCTCAGTCGGTTAAGCATCTGCCTTCAGCTCAGGTCATGATCCCGGGGGCCTGAGATCTGTCATTGTCTTTGTGCTCTCTGCTTTGGGGGGAGCCTGCTTCTCCCTCTCCCTCTGCCTGCTGCTCCCCCCTACTTATGCTTGTGCTCTCTCTCTCTCTCTCTCTGTTTCTCTGTCAAATAAATAAATAAAATCTTTTTAAAAAAATAAAGCAAAGTGCTTCTCATTTTTTAAGAACCCACTCTCAGGTACCTTCTCTGCTCCTCCATGTCACCTTCCTTGTCTCCTCACATAGAAGGGAGTACTGCCTCCCTTACGCCATAGGTGTGCTTCTTACTAACTGTCACACAGTCCCCTCACATGTATTTATTTACATGTCCATGTCTCCCAGAGTGGCTTCCTTGAGAAACTGTTATCACCCTCTTCATTCTCATTAATCGGGTCAGTACTAGCCACAAAGTGAGTACACCACAACTTAATTTCTCTAAAATGAAGTTCATTTCTCCCAGCTATTAACACAAGGTATCTTTATTTATTTATTTATTTATTTTTAATGTGCATTTTTTTAATTCTTATGTTAATCCCCATACATTACATCATTAGTTTTAGATGTAGTGTTCCATGATTCATTGTTTTAACACAAGGTATCTTAATGTCAAACATAAATTACTGTATCCTCTCAATCACACACTATTTTGCCAAATTTACTAAATGCCAGATACCGTGAGAGACACTGCAAAGTAAAACACGTGCTCTCTGCTCCCCAAAGAACTAAGAAAACAAGTGAAGAGCTAAGAAATAAATATGTGAAACATTAGGTAGCAATAGTACATCTCACTAAAAGTTCAGGATAACACTGGAAACCATTTCACAAGGCATGAGGTGATTATGCACCTCATAATCCCAGCAAGTTAGTAATTGACTTTAAGAAGTTCAGAAAATGACAAACCTACACCCATCTGCCATGGTGAGGGATGACATCACAGAGCTGATTGTATTTGACCCTACCCTGAAAAGTATATGCGTTTGGATGTGGAGAGGGGACTTCCCCACACAAGGCACTCCAAGTAAACAGGGCAGTGTGAGCCAAAGCATAAGAGTATGAAAGATGGGAAAAAGAAAAACAGCTTCTGGGGACTGTAAAAAATACCTCATTGGCGAAAGTGCAGTGTTCAAATATGCAGAGAAAGAGAATGCTAACCAGGTATCTTAGAGCCAGCTTTGGGGTGCCAGTGAATACTGGGGAGTCCAGGAGGTGGGGATAGCATGCTAAAAATGTTTTAGTTGGACGGACTTCGTGGTGGTGAACTTGGAAGGGAGGGGAACAGTAGAAGGAAAGAGGTTAATAATCCTAACTTTCATTTATAGAGCCTGCTTTGTGTCAAACATTATAACTATTCTTCATAGTTACCCCAATCCAATAAGGTGGGTGCATTGGCACTATTTTATTTACCTTCACTGGCACGTGACACTGTTAGGATTTGATCCTAGGATGTCTAGCTCCAAAACCTATTCTGCATCCAACGCGTGCTGCTTCCAAGGCATGGTGAAATAAGGGGCTATCGGGGTGGCCAGGTGGGTTCAGATCATGGGAAAGACTTGGTATTCATTGATGTGATGGAAAGGAAGTCAAAACAAATTGGAAGCTTTCATGTGTGAGGGATAAGACAGTGATGATGAGATTAATATAGGGAAGGGAAGACAGGGAAGAGTCTTAGGAGGTAGCAAAAAGATGAGTAAAACATTAAACACGTGTCAGATGGAAGCAAGATGTTAAAGTGGAAATGTCTGGTGGCTGGAAATTTTGAGGATAAGCTCTAGTTGTACTTTCTTCACTGGGACGCATCTTGCAGCACCAGCACCACAATGGAAGATGAAAATGTCCATGGAAATCCAGACTCAATCTAGGATCACAAAATCCCTTCCTTCCCAGTTTTTCTCCAAGTTTGCTTAAAAAAATGTGAAACATGAAAAAATTTGTGCATGATTTTGAAGAACTTAAACATTGTGGTTCAATGGAGCATTTTTTCTTTCAACCAACCAAGACTTTCCTGCCTTCCAATGCCAATTTATCCCAAATATCTTTTTTCCTACCAACTTAAAGTGTGAAAACACATGCTTTCCTCTGCCTGCACTCTGTCCACAGCACATCCTGTAAAACTCCATCCTTCAGCAGTTAACTTATAGCTTTAGAATGATATAGGTCTTAAAATAAAAGTTAGAGGGCTCAAGGAAAACAGTGGGTTCCTAATGTAAATATGTCATGAAGCCAAACATTTCGGAAAATATTCATGTTCTATAATTTTGCTTTTCTTAAAGGAGTCTTTTGAGAGCTGTTGCTTTTTTTTTTTCTGTTCTATTTTAAAATAAGACGTTTGTGCAGTGATCATATTCCCTAGGGTTGCAAATGTAGGCAAGCTGTACTTGGTTCTCCAAGAAAGGTACACAAAGCTTAACCTTTGGTATACTCTGGAAAAATGAAGCATTTCCTAAACAGACTCTGCACAGTTGGGATAAACTATAATACTGAGTTTAGTATATGCCTCATTATGGAAAAAAAAAGTTTTTAAACCTCAATAAACTTTTATTTTTAATGTGAATATGATCCCAAAGTAGATAATGTGGCATTATTCGGTAGCTAAAAGCTAGATGGCAAAATGTACTTTAGCGAAGCCATTTCTATGTGTATTCATAACCTCAGAGAACAGTCCAGTGAATAAAAAAGTCCAGCATGAATATGTCATATTCTGTCAAAACTTATAATAATGAGGGAGTAAGGAGAATGAAACTTGTAATTTTAGAGCAGGTGGATTCAATTAGGGAAAAAAATGCTTTTTGGATCCAGAAATTGCAGAGGCATAATAGGTATCTTCTGAGTGAAGCAGAAGAGGGATATTCTTTTATTAATAGCATCACTGAGTGTAACTGAAAGGATAACCAGAAGAGGAAGACAACAGAAAATACATAACCAGCCATGGAAGTGCATTTCAGCAGATTGGTTGACACTGTGTAACTTATTTCAAAGGGTGAGTGATAATAGGAAATATGTTTCTCTTCTCAAGGAGTTTGGCATTGTCTGGTCTCTCCCTCTTCCATTTCCAAATATAAAGGATGCGTGATGATAAATGTCCAACTGGGATACTTATGTGAGCAGGCCATACCATGTTCTCTAAGAAAGAATCACCTATGTGCAATACCAGCCAGGCTTTCAAAACTCCAGAAAATAAGTAGCCTTTTCAAAGGATAGCCATAGTCTGTACCTAGAATCCAAAAAGCAGCTCATTGAAGAAATATTGAGCTCAAAATTGACCCAAAAAAGGGATAGCTCAGCATTGTCATTGTGTTTAGTTTTTTCATTTAAAGAAACCCCTGAATTTTGTGTACAGAATAATCGGAGGGTTAGGAAAGATCAAAATGTCTGACAAGCAGAGATATGATCCTGCAAAGTGTTGTTATCTTGATGAAATATTACGCAGGTATTAAAAACGATCATTATGAAACATTAAAGCCATTACAATTTAACGACTATTGATAAGAACACAACATTGATTGCAGTTATGGAAAAAACATGCTTTTGTGCAAAGGCTAGAATGGAGTACAGACGGTCCCCAATTTATGTTGGTTCAGCTTACAATTTTTTTTACTGTATGATGGTCATATACACATTCAGTAGAAACCATGAATGCACATTCAGTAGAAACCATGCTGCAAGTTCGGAATTTTGACCTTTTCCTAAGCTAGTACTACGTAGTACGATACTCTCTCATGATTCTGGTCAGGGGCAGTGAGCCACAGCTCCCAGTCAGCCCCACGATCACAAGGGTCAACAACCCACACTTTAACAACCACTCTGTACTCATACAACTGCTCTATCTCTCACTTTCAGCACAGTATTTAAGAAATTACATGAGACATTCAATACTCTATTATACTAGAGGCTTTGGGTTAGATGATTTTGCCCAACTGTAGGCTAATGTATGAGTTCTGAGCACATTTAAGGTAGGCAGGGCTAAGCTGTGATGTTTGGTAGGTTATGTGAATTAAATGTATTTTCGACTTAGGATATTTTCAACCTACCATGGATTTATTGGGATGTAACTACGTCATAACTTGAGAAAGATCTATATATCACATGAAGGTTATGGTGGATAATTGCTTGGATTTTTAAAATTTTGTAGATCAATCTTAGTATTGTTTTATAAATTTCAAAACAATTCCTGGACACAAGTATATCATAGTCAGTTTATATGTCTAACACAAAAATAAAAATTTTGAATTCAAAAGTAAGCAATCTTTTATCTTCATTAAAGAGGTAGAAGAGGGGCGCCTGGGTGGCTCAGTTGGTTAAGCGACTGCCTTCGGCTCGGGTCATGATCCTGGAGTCCCGGGATCGAGTCCCGCATCGGGCTCCCTGCTCGGCAGGGAGTCTGCTTCTCCCTCTGACCCTCCTCCCTCTCATGCTCTCTGTCTCTCATTCTCTCTGTCTCAAATGAATAAATAAAATCTTTAAAAATAAATAAATAAATAAATAAAGAGGTAGAAGACCATAATATTCGGCTGGGTTCAAAGCCTGGCTCTCCCTCTGTATTAGTTGTGCAAACTTGGGCAAGTTAACCTTTCTGTGTCTCAGTTCTCTCCTTCATAAAATGGAAATACTAATTGAACCAACCACTCATGATTATCATCAAGATTAAATTAGATAATTCATAAAAAGTCTTAGCAGAGTGCTTGGTACACAGGACATTTCACTAAATGACAACTATTGTTGCATTTGCAAAATAGAAGGCACATGTATATACACTTGTCTGGTACACATACGGCTATGTGTGCAAGGGCACTTAGCACAGGCCTGTGACACACTCAGGAAGGGAGCATTATCACATAGTACTCACAGAGCTACATGTACTGAGCATGAGCACATACTATGTGCCAAGAATTCTGATAAGAATCTTAAACACATATATTACACTTTTTACGTGACACGTTAGATGCTCTATATTACAGTATTTCATCCTTACAACAATCCTGGCCTTTAGGAGTTATTATCCTCATTCTACAGACAGGGAAGTGAAGGCTGAAAGAGCTTAAGTAACCTCCCCCAAATCACAGAACTGCTGAATGGCATAGCGAGACACAAACAATGCTAGCTGACACCAAATACACGCTCTTAACTGCTAACCATACTGCTTTCAATAAGTGAGAAATAAAATACACTTAGATCGTATTTCAGCCCAGTATATGCCTCCTCAGTTTAGGGACACTCAATAAAATGGAGGCTCCGTCAATCACCAGCGAGGGTGAAGTCCTACTGGGAAGCCCCTTGACTTTTCTTCTCAGTAAGAATCCTGGTACCCCTCAATGCAGCTGCACCCTGCAAAGCCCATGGGACTACCCTACTTGAAGAAACGAGGATAAAGAGTAGTGAGGTCATCCCAAACTGGCGTTAAAGGAAAATAATTCCCTATTAGAAAGATGTCCAAAAAAAGTCTTCCTCTGCAAATATGTCAATTTAACTATTCGGTATTTTAAATAAGTTTCTTTTTTTACTGTTGGAAGTCCTCTAAGTTTTTGATGTGTTACTATGAAATTCTGGATCTTCAAGAGGAGAATTTAACATGTGATATTTCCAAGATTATTCTTTTCCCCAGAATCCTTTGTTCTGGGAGCCCCAGTTAACACCTCCTGGAATGATTGTCCCTCAGAGCCCATTCTGGGGATGCTGATCTAGTGGAAAAAGCCACCACTAAGCGTCAGGAGACTGAAGTTTGGGTCCCAGCCTTCCACACACTCATTGTGATCTTAGGCAACAGCTAAGGGCCTCTGTTCCCTCCTATAAAACTAGGAAATGGTGTCTAATAGGCTACGGTGGTATGGAATGTCTTTCTGTGTCAAATGTCTGGAAAAATCTACCCGCAAGATTACTCCACACCACAGTGTGGCTCTTAATTCCATTCTTCCACATGGTTGAGAACTGGTTGATAGAGGAACGAGTGTTAAAAAGATTGAAGTTCACATCGTTTGTTCTCAGCGTAATACAGGAGGAATGTAAAGATTATAAAGCTAATAACAGAAAACTTAGTAACCTAACAGGACGCAGGAAAAATACTCTTATGCCAGGCAACACACTGACGCCATACCCAGAAAGCAATCCCAAGTGTTTTTATTGTGTAATTTCTCTTTGCTTACCCAGTCCCCCACCAGTCTTCAATACTTGCTCTGCACCAGCCAAGGCAATCTCCGGCAAAAACAAAGTTCACTCCTCCTAAAATCCTTGCCCCTCTCCACCCTAAAACGGTGCTTCTCATCAGACGCATGAAGCCTTTCTTTCTTTCTCTCTCTCTTTTTTTTTTAAAGATTTTATTTATTTATTTGACAGAGAGAGAGAGAACAAGTAGGCAGAGAGGCAGGCAGAGGGAACCGGAGAAGCAGACTCCCCGCTGAGCAGGGAGCCCGATGCGGGACTCGATTCAGGGACTCCAGGATCATGACCTGAGCCGAAGGCAGCGGCTTAACCGACTGAGCCACCCAGGTGCCCCATGAAGCCTTTCTTGATTCAGGAGATTCTGAGCTTTCTGAGAATAAAACTCTGTCTTCTTGCATTTCCAGTTCCTTACATAACACTAGGCATGTTGTAAAGACTAATTGACAACACCAGCTTACAGTATTCTTGCTCTAACATCTTTTCTACTTCTATAATCATACAGATGAGGATTTAAAACTATAATCTGCCACACAAAATCATTTTTTCCTATATTTTTCATGGGTGTACAAAGTATCTTTTCCAGTAGGTCCTAAATGACTTATTCCTGCATTTCTCATAATACCTTACATAGGGTTAGGCAAGTAGAAAGTATTCCTTAAATACTTATTGATTGTCTATGTGGTTGTTGTATTTTTTTTTAAGATTTTATTTTTTTATTTGAAAGAGAGAGCAAGGGGGGTGGTGGGGAGAGAGAGAGAACGAGTTGGGGGGGCCAGAGGGAGAAGCAGGCTCCCCGCGGATCAGGGACCCCGACGTGGGGCTCAATCCCAGGATCTCGAGATCATGACCTGAGCTAAAGTCAGATGCTTAACCGACTGAGCCACCCAGGTGCCCTGTTGTCTTTTTAGTCAAAGACCCATGATAATGTTAACGATATTGCTAGACTGTGATTAGTACTTTATATATATTATTTTATTCCTCTCTCATACTTAACTTTTAGATAACATCACCCCCATTTGTACATGAGAAAACTAAAAGTTAACGAAGCTAAATGATTATCTCAAGGTTATGTAGTTACTAAAATATCTACATAATTTATTGCCAATCAGAACACATCTGAGCATGAGCAAAAACAGTAAAAATCATTAAAGTTATATGGCTTTTTGAAATATTTGTTTATTAACTGACAGTTGGCTTTATTATACCAGTAAATCTATAAAATAGCTTTATTCAGAAAGTATTTTCGAAGTTGTAATTTTTAAGAATAAAAATATATAAAGCAAAAGCAAAATAAGTTAATAATTAGTCCTGATACATATTTCAATCTCTAAAGTTGTTTTAAGAGTATCTTTTCAGAAATTTTATTTTCATTATGGTCTTATAGTTTTTAAGTTTTTCATAAATTTTTCTTAAGTCTTTTTCATAATTGCATTTTATGATAAGTAGATTTGAAGTTAGAACACTTTCAATGTATTTTTTCTCTATGAAACACACTTTTTATTAATTAAGAAAAATACTTTTTAAAAGTTTTGATGCCCGCAGAAAAATACCTGCCAAATGAAGTTTATTCTCATTTCTGTTTTTCTTTTCTTTTTTTGTGTGTTGGAACAGATAAATTTTGCAGGCCAATAATTTCATTCAGAGTTGTCTATTCAGTTGTTTATTTTTTTCTTTTAAGAAAGGTTCTTAAAATAAAAGTTTATTATCCTTTGAATACTTCTCCAAACAGATGCTGCAAAATTGTAAGTAGGTGCTGTCAATTCCATTTTTATTCCAATGTATAATAAAAATGTGTCCAATTAAAATAGGAGTTCCAACAAAAGAATCTTCCCATGGGTCAAGATATTCCAAGATGAAACTTCAGAATTCACAAATTAACTCTTTTTTCCAGCTTGTTAAGGTATAATTGATATAAAATTGTAAGATATCTAAAGCACACCTGTGGTAAAATCTGCTATCTGAATACATTGAGAAAGGATTCCCTCCCAATCCATCACATCACATATTTACATGTTTTGTTTGTTTGTTTTTGCTGTGAACATTGAATTCTACTCTGTTAGCAAATTTTAATTATACAATACAGTGTTGTCAAACACGATCACCATGTTTTACATGAGATCTTCAGACCTTATTTATCTTATGGCTGAAAGTTTGTACCTTTTTACTAAGTCTCCCTATTTCCCACACTCTCCTAACTCTGGCAACCACTTTTCTGTTCTGTTTCTGAGTTTGTTTTATTTATTTATTTATTTATTTATTTGTTTGTTTATTTATTTATTTATTTTAGATTCCATATATAAGTGATAGCATGCAGTACTTGGCTTTCTCTGTTAATGGCTTATTTCACTTAGCATAATACCCTCAAGTTCCATCCATGTTGTTGCAAAAGGCAAAATTTCCTTCTGTCTCATGGCTGAGTAATATTCCATTGTATATATAAATCATGTCTTTTTTGTCCATTCATCTGTGAACACTTAGGTTGTTCCTGTAGCCTGGCTATTGTGAATAATGCTGCAATCAACATAGAAGTGCAGGGACTTCTTCAATTATCCTGCTTTCATTTCCTTTGGATATATACCCAGAAGTGGGATTGCTGGATTATATGGTAGTTCTGTTTTTCATTTTTTGAAGAACCTCCATACTGTTTTCCATAGTGGCTGAAGTAATTTACATTCCCAATAGTCCACAAGGCTCCCTTTTCTCCACATCCTCTCCAACACTTGTTATCTCTTCTCTTCTTGATGATAGCCATTCTAAAAGGTGGGCCATGATATCTCCTTGTGGTTTTGATTTGCATTCCCTGATGATTAGTGATGTAGAGCACCTTTTCAGGTACCTGTTGACTGTCCATATACTTTTGGAAAGATGCCTATACAATTCCTCTGCCCATATTTTAATCAGTTTGGTTATTTGTTTGTTTTGTTTTGCTCTTTAGTTGTGTGGATTGTTTATATATTTTAGATAGTAACCCTTTATCAGATATTTGCAAATATTTCCTCACATTCCATGCATTTTCATTTTGTTCATGGTTTCCTTTGTTGTGTAGAAATTTTTTAGTTCGATATGGTCCTACTTGTTTATTTTTGCCTTTGTTGGTGACAAATCAAAAAAATCATTGCCAAGACAGATATAAAGGAGCTTACCACTTATTTTTTTTTAAAAGCATTTTAATGGCTTCACATCTTACATTCAATACCTTAATCCATTTTGAGTTAATTTTGTGTATGGTACAAGAGTCCAATTTCATTCATAATTTTTGGTAAATTAATTGACCATATATGCATGGGTTTAATTCTGGGCTCTCTATTCTGTGCCATTGATCTATGTATGTGTGTGTTTTTATGCCAATAGCGTACTGGTTTTGGTTACTATTGCTTCGTAATATAATTTGAAACCAGGAAGTGTGATACCTTCAGTTTCACTCTTCTTCCTCAAGGTAGCTTTGTCTATTCAGGATCTTTGTGGTTCCATAAAACTTTTTTTATTTCTGTGAAAAATATTTTTGGAATTTTGATAGCTATTGCACTGAATATATAGATTACTTTGAGTGGTATGGATATTTTAATAATATGAAATCTTCTAATCAGTAGATGTGTAACATCTTTCCATATATTTGTGTCTTCAATTTCTTTCACCAATGTCATAGTTTTCAGTGTACAGCCATTTCCCTTCCTTGGTTAAATTTATTCTTAGATATTTTAGTCTGCTGAAGCAATTGTAAATGTGATTGTTTTCTTAAATTTTCTTTCTGAAATTCAATATCAGGATATAAAAACACAAATAATTTTTGTATCCTGCAACTTTACTGAATTTGTTCATTAGTTTTAACAGTTTTGCGGTGGAGTCTTTAGGAATTTCTATATATAAAATCACGTCATCTGCAAATAGTGACAATTTTACTTCTACTTTTCTGATTTGGATACTTTCTATTTCTCTTCTTCTTGACTAATTGCTCTGCCTAGAACTTCTAGTACTGTTGAAAAAAAGTAGTGACAGTGGGTATCCTTATCTTTTTCCTGATCTTAGAGGAAAGCTTTTCAGCTTTTCACCGCTGAGGATGTGTTAGCTGTGCCCTTGGCATATATGGCCTTTATTATGATGAGGTACATTCTCTCTTCCCACTCTTTGAGAATTATTATCATGAATGGATGTTGAATTTTGTCAAATGTTTTTTCTGCATATGTTGAGATGATCGTATGATTTTTGTCCTTCATTTTCTTAATGTATCACATTGATTTGTGGGTGTTGAACCTTCGTTGCATCCCTGGAGTGAATCTCAGTTGATCATGATGTATCCTCCTATGTCACCATCTTGGACAAGAACCTCAAAGTTTGATTTTAAATGGAATCATCAATGCAGTTTGAATTTTCTATTCTTCTCTAGGCATAATATAGAAAGTCAGCCAGTTGTTCTTATTTGTGTATAAGGTAATAAGGTAATGTGGCAAAAAAGAGATAAGCTAAAGCAAAACCTGATCACTTTAGAAGCAAAACTTAGAAAGAGCAGAGAAACCAGGATTTGCCAGGTTGGAAAGTACAACTGCTTCTCATCTCTAGTATCTCAGCTGGAAAAACCCCTCCAAACACAAAATAGCCTGGGATGTAGATCAAATTAAGGGAGTCTAAATTAAATCTTGAATCTACTAGAGCTCATGTTATTTAATTTTTTCAGTTTCTCCTTTAATTCGTTGATATAAGCACCACAATTTTCCTGTTACAAGCTTGTTTTCAATAATTGCAGTTTCTTAAAATACTTTGAAAGCTGAAGTTTTGAGACTCTTCCATTCATTAAATACTTTGATTAAAGATTTCCAGACAATTTGAAAAGAATGAAGCCAACATTTCAAGGACACATTTACAAAAAGTGTAATACCATCATAAATCACTTAGATTGGTTTAAATTCAAAGATTTCTAAAGTCTGATTGTTCATAAGCAGAACAGAAAATACATACTGCCATTTAAGAATTTTTTGTGATATCAGCTGTTCCACAAAATAATTATAGTTCAGTGATTCTAAATGTGTATGTGTACAACTATAAACTTCGACAAGTAATTTGAAATGTAGTTCTGCTCTATAAGATTCTAAATTTTGTAAAGACACTGTGTATACCATGACAAGATGCTTCACCAAAATCTGCACTCATTGTGTCAGAAATTTTACATTCAATGCTGAATTTTTTCATTGCATTTAGTAGGTTCACCATGCAAAGTGCAGTTTTAGCTTTATTCCTGATGTCTCCTACCCAAATTCTTCCTCAGAGCCTCACTTCAGCAGAATCAAGTGGGAATCCTGAAAATAACTTTTATATTATTTTATAAAAGTTTGTATTTTACATTTAGGGAAACTATAAATTTTATTTTCTTAAAAATGACTCTAAATTGAAACAAATCCTTAAAAGAACTTTAGTGAAAGTTCTGGCCCAATTTTAGAATTTGTAAATTTGTTAATGTTTTTAAGCTCTTTGTATGGAGAAATAATTTTAAATTTATTTTCATCTGAAGCTCAATTAACCTAATTATTCTCTTCAGCATGTTACCATTAAAATATAAAGGCATATCAGAAATGTAAATATGAGCCAAACACACTTTCTACAATAGGACATTGCAATAACTATGTCTGCAAAAAACAAGCTAAAAGTATTTGAGATTGCAAGTAGTAAGGTTGTAATGTAAGATAGATAAAGTCATGTTTCTGAGAATTGGGTTTTCTTCAGCAATGAAAAGTTAGCACTATTAGAAAAAAATCAAGTCAACAATTATATAGTTATAATGTGTACATAACACAGGGAGCATGTGTTTGATTTGTAGAATAATCCAAATTGATATTTTAACTCACAAACTAATAAAATCATGCTACAAGAAGTGGTTTCATGAAGGAGATGAAAAATACACTCCAGTGAATACCACTGCTCTCTACTTCTCCCCAATCACAAACATGCCTTCATTCAGGTGCCAGGCCACTCCAAAACCCAAGCATAAACAGGTCAATCTTAAAGCATCTGAGGGCTCTCCACCCCTTATAGAATTAACTAGAGACGCCTTAGCATGACATACAGCATCCCTCACCATCAGACCACAATTTACTTTCCAGCCTCCTCTCTCTCCCCCATGTTGTACTTCATGGCAGTGTTCACACCCCTCTGCCTTTACCTGTGGTGTTCCCTGTACCTGTGTAATTCTTTCCCATCTATTCAGCCAGTTCTTACCTAGTATTCAAGGCCCACATCAGATGTAACCTCATCTATGTAGAGAATTAAATATACCTTCATTTAGAGTCCCCTAACACTTTTATACATAACTCTACTATGGAAGGCTTTTTTTAGATTTTATAATATTAGTTTTAGATAATTCTCTCCTCATTCAGGCAATAAAGGCAGGAAATTTTCATTATTAAATTATATCTTTCTAGGTACTACTTTATTGTTTGTATTTACTTCAGTTAAATAATTCGACTTTTTTTTTTTTAAGTAGGGTGTTATTTTCTTTTTAACTTACAAACTTTCAACTCAGAGTTTGCTGTAGATATGAACAAAGCTATGCTTTGGAGCAAAAGCTCATCACCGGCACACAGTGTTAGTGGTGGCAGCAGACTGTTAAAAACTTGGGGCACTGTGCCTTATTAGTCAACTTGCTTTCTGTATGCACAATTAATTTTTAACTGTTTTCCAAACATTAGGAACTTTATAAGGGCCTATAAGTGCAAACATAGTGAGAATGTTCAAAGTGTTATTAAAAGGTATACAATTACAAGGGGAATAAGAGTAAAGAAAAATAAAAATGAAACATGGAGAAAAAAATGGCAAAAGTGTTTAAGTAAAAGTTGAGTTGTTTGACAATGGAAATACGTGTAAAAAAAATAAGGAACAGACTATGTATGGGGTGGGTGGGCTGTCCCTGTCTAGTGACGTTAATCCAAATAATCAAAATGTGATTTCCATGAGGACAGAGACCATGTCTGACATTTCAGTTTTGTCCACTAGGCCTGGCACTTATGCTATAAATATTTGTTGAAGAAGTTAATGAATCAACCAAGTAACCAAAGACAAAGAAATGTAATTGGCCAAATAGACCAAATTTTAGTATCCATAAAGACTCAGCATCACTCTTTCTTAAAAATTGAAAGGGAAAATTTAAAGGCTGAGGCTGATGAAAGTGCTGCTACCCACAAATCATTACAAGCCAGGAATAATTCAGTGGGCTCAAGACCCTTTGAACTCTTCAGAAGAAGAGAGTGTGTGGCATGAAGCAGTGTGAGCCAATAGGGTGGCTACTAAGAAGCTTCCTACAACACTGTTTAAGACAGGAGTTCCAGGCCTCAATGGTGTCTCAATGGAGAGAAATGATTGATTTTTTTTTTATTTGCTATTCTTTTATTTTTATTTCAGGATTCAAAACCTTCAATAAATATTATTACACTTTCACTTATTTTCCCAGTTCTCTACAGTCATATGTTTGTGCCAACAAAATGAAGTGATATCTTTATGGTTCCTAGGCACTAAACATAAAAACAAACATAAAAAGTGCCCAAGTTTAGGGAGACATAGAAAGATATAAGCCAGTTAACAATAATTTGAATGTCAGGAAACTAGTAACTTTGCTTTTATACTATTTCCTTCTCTCCTATATATCTTGGTTAAGAAGTAATTTTCCCAACTTTTTTAGTGCTTATAAATCTTCCATAATCTTTTTTTTTTAGCATTTTTTTTTTGACGTAGTGTTCAATGATTCATTGCTTGTGTATAACACCCAGTGCTCCGTTCGATACATGCCCTCCTTAATACCCATCACCGGGCTAACACATCCACCCAGCCCCCTCCCCTCTAAAACCCTCAGTTTGTTTCTCAAGGTCCATAGTCTCTCATGGTTCGTCTCCCCCTCCAATTTACTCCCTTCATTTTACCCTTCCTAATATCTTTTTCTTTTTCTTTTTTAACATACAACGTATTATTTGTTTCAGAGGTACAGGTCTGTGATTCAACAGTCTTACACAATTCACAGCACTCACCATAGCACATACCCTCCCCAATGTCTATCACCCAGCCACCCCATCCCTCCCCGCCTCCACCACTCTAGCAACCCTCAGTTTGTTTCCTGAGATTAAGAATTCTTCATATCAGTGAGATCATATGATACATGTCTTTCTCTGATTGACTTTTTCAGCTTAGCATAATACCCTCTAGTTCCATCCACGTCGTTGCAAATGGCAAGATTTCATTTTTTTCATGGCTGCATAATATTCCATTGTATATATATACCTCATCTTCTTTATCCATTCATCTATTGATGGACATCTTTGCTTTTTCCATAGTTTGGCTACTGTGGACATTGCTGATATAAACATCGGGGTGCACGTACCCCTTCGGATCACTACATTTGTATCTTTGTGGTAAATACCCAGTAGTGCAATTGCTGGGTCGTATGGTAGCTCTACTTTCAACTTTTTGAGGAACCTCCATACTGTTTTTCAGAGTGGCTGCATCAGCTTGCATTCCCACCAACAGTGCAGGAGGGTTCCCCTTTCTCTGCAACCCGCCAACATCTGTCGTTTCCTGACTTGTTAATTTTAGCCATTCTGGCTGGTGTGAGGTGGTATCTCATTCAGGTTTTGATTTGGATTTCCCTGATGCCGAGCGATGTTGAGCACTTTTTCATGTGTCTGTTGGCCATTTGGATGTCTTCTTTGGAAAAATGTCTGTCCATGTCTTCTGCCCATTTCTTGATTGGATCATTTGTTCTTTGGGTGTTGAGTTTGATAAGTTCTTTATAGATTTTGGATACTAGCCCTTTATCTGATATGTCATTTGCAAATATCTTCTCCCATTCTGTCGGCTGTCTTTTGGTTTTGTTGACTGTTTCTTTTGCTGTGCAAAAGCTTTTTATCTTGATGAGGTCCCAATAGTTCATTTTTGCCCTTGCTTCCCTTGCCTTTGGCGATTTTTCTAGGAAGAAGTTGTTGCGGCTGAGGTCGAAGAGGTTGCTGCCTGTGTTCTCCTCTAGGATTTTGATGGACTCCTGTCTCACAGTGAGGTCTTTCAACCATTTTGAGTCTATTTTTGTGTGTGGTGTAAGGAAATGGTCCCGTTTTATTCTTCTGCATGTGGCTGTCCAATTTTCCCAACACCATTTGTTGAAGAGACTGTCTTTTTTCCACTGGACATTCTTTCCTGTTTTGTCGAAGATTAGTTGACCATAGAGTTGAAGGTCCATTTCTGGGCTCTCTATTCTGTTCCATTGATCTATGTGTCTGTTTTTGTGCCAGTACCGTACTGTCTTGATGATGACAGCTTTGTAACAGAGCTTGAAGTCTGGAATTGTGATGCCACCAGCTTTGCTTTTCTTTTTCAACATTCCTCTGGCTATTCAGGGTCTTTTCTGGTTCCAAACAAATTTTAGGATTATTTGTTCCATTTCTTTGAAAAAAGTGGATGGTACTTTGATGGGGATTGCATTAAATGTGTAGATTGCTCTAGGTAGCATTGACATCTTCACAATATTTTTTCTTCCAATCCATGAGCATGGAATGTTTTTCCATTTCTTTGTGTCTTCCTCAATTTCTTTCATGAGTATTTTATAGTTTTCTGAGTACAGATCCTTTGCCTCTTTGGTTAGATTTATTCCTAGGTATCTTATGGTTTTGGGTGCAATTGTAAATGGGATCGACTCCTTAATTTCTCTTTCTTCTGTCTTGTTGTTGGTGTATAGGAATGCCACTGACTTCTGTGCATTGATTTTATATCCTGCCACTTTGCTGAATTCCTGTATGAGTCCTAGCAGTTTTGGGGTGGAGTCTTTTGGGTTTTCCACATAAAGTATCATGTCATCTGCAAAGAGTGAGAGTTTGGCTTCTTCTTTGCTGATTTGGATGCCTTTTCTTTCTTTTTGTTGTCTGATTGCTGTGGCTAGGACTTCTAGTACTATGTTGAATAGCAATGGTGATAGTGGACATCCTTGCTGCGTTCCTGCCCTTAGGGGGAAAGCTCTCAGTTTTTCCCCATTGAGAATGATATTTGTTGTGGGTTTTTCATAGATGGCTTTTATGATATTGAGGTATGTACCCTCTATGCCTATACTCTGAAGAGTTTTGATCAAGAAAGGATGCTGTACTTTGTCAAATGCTTTTTCTGCATCTATTGAGAGGATCATATGGTTCTTGTTCTTTCTTTTATGAATGTATTGTATCACATTGATTGATTTGCAGATGCTGAACCAAACTTGCAGCCCAGGAATAAATCTCACTTGGTCGTGGTGAATAATCCTTTTAATGTACTGTTGGGTCCTATTGGCTAGTATTTTGGTGAGAATTTTGGCATCCATGTTCATCAGGGATATGGGTCTGTAATTCTCCTTTTTGATGGGGTCTTTGTCTAGTTTTGGGATCAAGTTAATTGTGGCCTCATAAAATGAGTTTGGAAGTTTTCCTTCCATTTCTATTTTTTGGAACAGTTTCAGAAGAATAGGTATTAATTCTTCTTTAAATGTTTGGTAGAATTCCCCTGGGAAGCCATCTGACCCTGGGCTTTGTTTGTTGGGAGATTTTTGATGACTGCTTCAATTTCCTTAGTGGTTATAGGTCTGTTCAGGTTTTTTATTTCTTCCTGGTTCAGTGAGAAATGATTGATTTTTTAAAAGATGACTGAAAAGAAGTTGTTAAGAAGAATTGCAGGACTGCATTGACTTACAAAGGAGCAAAGAAAACGTATCTACCCTTCCTCGCAAGTCCTCGACTCATAGTGCAAGAGAGTGAGAGCTTAACCTTGTGTTAGTGGCATCTCAATATCTTCTAATACAAGAGACTTTTCTGTTACTCTTCTCTTTTGAATCACTGCTTAGTCATTCAAATTTTCTCCCTCTCCATGCTCACCTTCAGGATGGCTCTGGGTTAAAGCAAGACAAATTGCAGGTTTATACATGACTTCACTGTGAAGGAGGGACAAAAACAGTCCAAACACATCAGTCCTTGTCTTGGCCTCTGTCTTTCGGGATCTCTGCTCTCCACTGTGCTCTCTCTAGTCAGCCTGGTCTTTGGACACCCTGCTGGCCTCCAGACAGCTGGTGTTCTCCTGTTTGCACATTCTTTTTTTTTTTTTTTAAGATTTTATTTATTTATTTGACAGAGAGAGACACAGCGAGAGAGGGAGCACAAGCAGGGGGAGTGGGAGAGGGAGAAGCAGGCCTCCTGCTGAGCAGGGAGCCCAATGCGGGACTCGATCCCAGGACCCTGGGATCATGATCTGAGCTGAAGGCAGACGCTTAACGACTTAGCCACCCACGCGCCCCTCCTGTTTGCACACTCTTGATGACCCAATCCTACTTTAGCCTTCACTTGCTCTGTGGGTCTCTAATGAGGTCTGCTTGTAACTTCTTTGGAGTCCCTCCCTCGACGAGTCTGCTTTTCTCTAGTCCTTATGAAACATCTTTTGCCTGTATTATGATAAGCCCCTCTGGCAAGTTCATCAGCCAAACTCTTAAATATATTCCATTTCCCTCAAAGAGCATGTCAGAATTTTGGGGTCTCTCCTATGATACCAGAGTCCAAATTCAGCTCGAGAACTCCTAGTCAGCTTGTCTGTGCGAACATCTTCTTCTGCTTTGGCTACTCTAATGTGCACCACTACTATCCCCCACCCTGACATTTGTTTGAGAACACACACCAAGGCAGTCTTTTTCTAGGGTTCCAAAAGGGGACTGACCTAATATTCCTCTGCCTTAGGTCTTTCTCTTAAACTAAACAACACAATTCATTCCCTAAGATTTGGGCCCAATAGTCTGAAGTCTTACTGTGTATTTGATCTCCATTTTCCCCTTTCCACAATCCCCTGGGAGAAGCAGTTGGCTTTCTACTTTCTCTTCCTTTCCGAGTGGAACTTTGTCTGCATCTGACCCTTCCTTTTCCAGAAAGAAGACAGCTTGTCTCAGCTTTAATGGCAAAAAGTTATCCTTTCTTTACAATGGGAAAAATTTGTGATCTGAACTAAAGATCGTCATAAAGAAACTGTGAAATTACTTGGACCTGGGAATTATAAAAGACAAAAATTTATGACCTCATTATCTTAATGTTATCCTTACTTTTTCCAGTTTTGAAAGTCAAGAAACAAATCACACTCGTATTTGGCACCTAACCTGATTGTAGAAGAAATCTTCCTATAGCCAGGACAAAATTATTTGTGAGAAATACAGTAGACATATAAATTATTTACAAGTAACCATAAAACCTTAAGATTCAGAAGTAATACCTAGTCATCGCTTCTCGGCCTTTTGGCTAAGATCAAGTGTAGAAGTAATACCTAGTCAAAAAACTATTCAGTTGCTTAATATGACAAAACAAAATTAGGAATTTGGCCATCTTTTATTCCAATTAGCTGGCATAAATGCCTTCAGCTGTGTCCTAGATAAACTCTATTGGCTAAACATAAAGAAATGAAGAAAAGTTCAAAATCTGCATTATTTTACATGCCAATTTAACATTTGGACAGAGAAATATATGCACAACCACAAACTATCACATTTTGTAACTATTTATAAAATAAAACGTTAGTAGCTCAAGGAAGACTAATGAGTTGTACTACTGAGAAATCATTTAAAATAACAAAATTCTTAACTTCTTTCAACACTGAGAAGATTAACCCAATAAAGGAAATTATTTAACTCTCAAGAACTGATTATATCTTTTGTCTATACAGCCTGGTATCTATTGATTCCACCTTTACATTTCTAAATAAAATTTTCATGTTTCTTTTTCTGCTTTATTTTGTACTAAGATGTATAATGTATATATAACATGGTTTTAAATAAAAATGGGCTTTTATTGTCATGGATAATTTCTCTTTTTGAGATGCCAAAAGATCCACCTTTTATTATCCCTTCAAATAATGCCTATTTCACATCCACTCTGTGGAAAGTGTAGTGTTACAGGCTAGAGATATAAAGATGATTAAGACACAATGAGTATTACTATGTAGTTATGGAAATAGGAAATAAAATTATAAAACATTTTTAATATAAAAGAGCTAAAGCCAAATGACATACACATGAAAACTTCTACAGATGAATGCTCTAGTAAACACCAGTGCAGTGTTCCAATGCAGAGCAGAGGCCATTGGATCATGGAGGAGAGAAGTCAATGGGTCTATGTTCCTTGCCTTGAAGTCAACAGGTCCATGTTCCATCCTGTAAGTTACTGGATAGAAGAATTTGGGCAAGTCACTTAACATCTATGGGTCTGTTTGCTTGTCTACAAAATGGAATAGTAACATTCATTAGGGTTGATGCAGGGACTAAATTAGATGCCAACATTAAAGTCGTATCACAGTGACTGGCATAGAGACATCATTTCTCTTTCCAACGACCTCATGCAGGTTATGTTTTCCAGTTCTTTTCCCCAGAGCTGTATTTGGTCCTCTGAATTTGCTCATTTTCTTTGAGAGCACTGTGTAACTCATTTGTCTTAGAATATATTTCTTGTTGTATGGGCATTGAGAAGAAAGACCAAAAAGAACAGAAGAGGGTGGACTATGGAGAATCAGTAGGTTTATGACTGAGAATCTCTATTCCAGAATCACACACAACATATCACAATGTTCTTCTATAATCCATAATAATGTAAGAACCACACACATAATTTTTTACTTTACCTTATTTCATGGTGCCTCTATGGGTTAAAAACTTTAATCTGTTAAAGTATTTCAGATGAAAAATTTAACTTTATTTTGTCCTTTCCTTTGCATGTTTTATATGGAATCTGTTCATTTGTTTTTCCCATCTGGAGACCTTGGTGAATTCAGCAAGTAAATTTGATTTCTTGAATCACGTTGTTCACATTTGGTTTAATCATATAAAAATGTCAGAAAAAAATAGATTACTGCATTAAAAGACCTCAACTGCTTAAAATAGTAATAATTAACCAAATAGGAAGTTAAGGAATCACTCCTTTGGTTGGTATTTATAATTTCTCATCAGGCCCCCAAAATGACCCACTTGTAAAGTTACAGACAAATAAAATTTGGATATATTGAACAAAATTCACCTTAATAAAAACCAAATGCAGTTGAAAACAAAGATCCAGAATCTGGAGCCCAGAATAACAGCAACCATGGCCATTTGAGAATGTCACTCTTTTTTCCGTAAAGTGGTGGTTTTACCACCCACTGTCCGGCCTTCCACATACAACTCCAACAAGCTTCCTTAAAGTATAAAAATAAAAAAAATTTTTAAAAGGAAGGGAAAATAAATGCATGCACCATTGAATTCTATGTTTTTTGAGAATTGTAGCACTTTTTTTTATCGGGATAGAAATCAGTTTCTAAGAAGTGTGTGCATGCATGTGTGTGTGTGTATGAGTGTGTGATAGAAGAGAGCAAGAGAGAAAGACTGTGAGAGAGAGAGTAAATATACCTAGGAAGAAAGTTTAGAAAGATGCACCATTAGCTGTTAAAAGTGCTCAACTCTGTAGACTCTGAGAAACAAACTGAAAGTTCTAGAGAGGAGGGGGTCGGGGGATGGGTTAGCCTGGTGATGGGTATTAAAGAGGGCACGTACTGAACGGAGCACTGGGTGTTATATGCAAACAATGAATCATGGAACACCACATAAAAAACTAATGATGTGATGTATGGTGATTAACATAACATAATAAAATTTTTAAAAAGTGCTCAACTCTGAAGAGTAAGATTACAAAAGATTACAAAAGGAAAAATAGGTTTTTTTTCCATATATTCTTATATTTTTTGCATTTTCCCACAAATGTTACACTTAGAATTTCTTAAATAAAGGAAACATATCTCATGGTGCACTTAACATAACAAAACATAACAGCCTACATTCAAAGGTTAGGATAATTCTTCCTCCAGGTTTTCCCATCTCAGAAAATACGACCACCGTTAGCCTTTTTACCTACGTGCAAAACACAGGTTCAGGTTAGCTTCTCTTTCCTTTGCACAGTACTTCCTGTCCATTGGCAAAACCTGCTGGCTCTACCCTCAGAACACACTCTGACTCCAATCAGTTCTCACCTAGGCCGCCATCGGCAGCCAGGTCCGGCCCTGCGCTTGTCTGGGTGGGCTACTGCAGTGCCTGCTAACCAATCTCTGGCTTCCACGCTAGCTCTCCAGTCAGCTGTGCGTGCCGCAGTCTGATTGCCCTTCTTTAAATGTCAATTACTCATGTCAATCCCCTGCTCAAAAGCCTGTTCACTTTTACCAAGAACAAAATCCAGCCTCCTTACCACCTCCTGTCTTTCTTTTCAATCCTACCTCCTACCAGTGTCCCCTTCTTTCATTCTGACCTACCATGCTGTTCAAACCTATCAAACTCTTGCCAGTTGACATGCTTGCATCCGATTGCTAAGGTTGCCATAACAAAAGACCACAGTCTGGATGGCTTAAACAATAGAAATTTATTTTCTCATAGTTCTGAAGGCTAGAAAGACAGGATCCAGGTACCGGCAGGTTTGGTTTCTCCGGAGGCCTCTCTCCCTGGCTTGCAGATGCTACCTTTCGCTATATCCTCATATGGCCACTCTGTGTCTGTGTCCAAATCCCTTCTTTTTTTTTTTTTTTTTAAATTTTATTTATTTGTCAGAGAGAGACACAGAGAGAGCGAGCACAAGCAGGAGGAGTGGCAGGCAGAGGGAGAAGCAGGCTCCCCGCTGAGCAAGGAGCTGGATGTGGGACTCCATCCCAGGACCCTGGGATCATGACCTGAACTGAAGGCAGCCGCTTAACCGACTGAGCCAGCGAGGCGTCCCCAAATCCTTTCTTCTTATAAAGAAACCAGTCATATAGGATTAGAGACCCATATGACCTCATTTTACCTAAAATACCCCCTTAAAAATTTTATCTACAAACACATTCTGAAGTACTAGGGGTTAGGAACTCAACATATGAATTTGGAAAGGATGCAATGCAGCCCAGAGCAATGATCTTTCCTCTGGCTAAAATATTCTTTCCCAAGAACTTTTACTGTTCCTTCTTTCATAACATTCAGTGCTCTGCTCAAATGTCCTTTCCTCAAGCAGGCTGTCTTTGTACAGTGGCACACAAATACACTTCATTCTATGCCTTACTCTACTTTAGTTTTCTTCATAGCATCTCAATGACTTCATAGCACTATATACTTTTAAATTTTTTTCATTGTTTTTTCGTCTTCACTTCCAGCACACATGCACGCACTTGTATTCATATGCACGTACATACACACAAACACATGAATAGACACACATGTACACACACATTAATGTATGCTTCATGAAGGCAGGGATTTTTAATTTGTCTTATTTATTGCTGCAACTCCTATGTGTATAATTCACCTGGAACGTATTCTCAGTTCAGCAAATATTTACTCGATGAATTAATACATATTTTGAAGACTTTGCAAGAAATATCCACAAGGGGAGTGCCTGGGTGGCTCAGTCGCTAAGCGTCTGCCTTCGGCTCAAGTCATGATCCCAGGGTCCTGGGATCGAGCCCCACATCGGGCTCCCTGCTCGTCGGGGAGCCTGCTTCTCTCTCTCCCACGCCCCTGCTTGTGTTCCCTCTCTCGCTGTGTCTCTCTCTGTCAAAATAAATAAATAAAATCTTTAAAAAAAAAAGAAATATCCACAAAGTCTTTCTTTTTTATTATTATTATTATGTTATGTTAATCACCATACATCACATCATTAGTTTTTGATGTAGGGTTCCATGATTCATTGTTTGCTTATAACACCCAGAGCTCCATGCAGAATGTGCCCTCTTTAATACCCATCACCAGGCTAACCCATCCCCCCACCCCCTCCCCTCTAGAACCCTCTGTTTTTCAGAGTCCGTTGTCTCTCATGGTTCATCTCCCCCTCCAATTTCCCCCCTTCATTCTTCCCCTCCTGCTATCTTCTTCTTCTTTTTTTTTTTAACATATAATGTATTATTTGTTTCAGAGGTACAGATCTGTGATTCAACAGTCTTGCACAATTCACAGCGCTCACCATAGCACATACCCTCCCCAATGTCTATCACCCAGCCATCTCATCCTTCCCACCCCCCACCACTCCAGCCAACCTCAGTTTGTTTCCTGAGATAAAGAATTCCTCATATCAGTGAGGTCATATGATACATGTCTTTCTCTGTTTGACTTATTTCGCTCAGCATAACACCCTCCAGTTCCATCCACGTCATTGCAAATGGCAAGATTTCATTTTTTTGATGACTGCATAATATTCCATTGTATATATATACCATTTCTTCTTTATCCATTCATCTGTCAATGGACATCTTGGCTCTTTCCACACTTTGGTATTGTGGACATTGCTGCTATAAACATTGGGGTGCATGTACCCCTTCGGATCACTACATTTGTATCTTTGGGGTAAATACCCAGTAGTGCAATTGCTGGGTCGTAGGGTAGCTCTATTTTCAACTTTTTGAGGAACCTCCATACTGTTTTCCAGAGTGGCTGCACCAGCTTGCATTCCCACCAACAGTGTAGGAGGGTTCCCACAAGGTCTTTCTAATAGCATAAAGGCAAAGGATAAAACATAAACAATCCCTTATATAGACCATGTACAAAAAAAGAGCATGGAACATGTTACTCATGGTCATGCTCCCTACAACTAATGTTTGCTGTTGACTAACACCAAATTTAACAGAATATGTTTTTACCATGATTGGTGTAGTTTATTAATTATGTACTGAATTAGACTAGTTGTTCTAAACTCAGGTCAATTTTATCCTGCCAGAGGACATTTAGCAACATCTGATATGTTTGTGGTTGCCACAACCGGGGCAGGAGATGCTGCTGGCATCTAGTAGGTAGAGGCCAGGGAGGCTGTTAAACATTATTCAGTTCAACAGACAGCTTTCCTAAACAAAGAATTACTCCACTCAAAATGTCAATAGTGCTGACACTGGAAAAACCTTGCTCTAAAGAAATTTAAATAATAATAACAGAAATTCTTTGACTATTAATTCACTCCTAATTTACCCCTATGGCATTTTTTGCATAAATGATGGATTCTATATAATAAAATATTAACATATCTAAAAAATATCCTATTCCTAGCCATTTCTAGATAAAATTGCAAACAGTGGATTTTGTCTTAGGAAGATTTTCATTTTTCCTTTTCTGCCTCACTCCCTTTTTGATACATCTTTATCCTTATCAGCTGGTCCCTTCAAGGCTAGAATGTTTTCCTACCCAAGCCCATTCCCCTAGGGTTCAGAGTTTTCACTAGAAAACCATCTTTATGGTAGTTCCATCCTGATAGATACCATACTATCTTTACTTTGGCTAAGTCCCAGAGTGCCCACCAAACTTTGTCACTTGTCCTTGTCAGCTCAAAATGCTAAAACAGTGGAAACAAACCATGAAAAAATTTAGCAGGGAAAAATATAGAGCTCTGCATTTAAATTTTATCACCTAAATTTCACCAGGAGGGCATTAGGGAGATGATTTTGCCAAGGTTCATGTTGAACAGATCTGGGTTATTTTATTGACTCCCAAGCTAAACATGAGCCAGAAACTGTACTGGAAGCTTAATGCCCTGATCCAAGAACATGGTAGACCAACCTAAGTTGAGCTGTTAAGCAGTACCTGGGATATACAAGAAAGTATTGGGAACCCACAATCATTATGTGAGCATTAATTTCTAGGGGTACATTGGCAAATTGCTATATTTAGCAGAACTGTCAGAATGACCAGGAATCTCAAAGCTGGACGTCATATGGACAACTACAGAAACTTGAAGTGCTAGTGCAACAGAAGAGAACACTTAGAATAGAGAGAATAACAATCTCTAAATGTTTGTGCAATGACTACCAGGAAAAGAACAAAGTTTGCTTTGCTTTAGAGGGAAAAACTTACATTGAGCTGAAGCTGTAAGGACAGAGTGGCTGACTTATGCTCAATATGGAAGAATTTTATGACATCTTGGTAAAAAGTGCTGCTTCACAAATAGTGTGTTTCTTATTACTGGAAATATGAAAGCAGTGACCACAGGACTGCTTTTCAGAGACACTGCAGAAGGGACTCCTATTTTGGGTAGGAAGTGAGACTGAAATCTTTACACGCTCTTCCAGTTCTGGGATTTCATGAGTCTAACCACTTTTTTTAAAAATTAAGAGTAAGTATTTAACTATTCTCTCCCAAATGAGAATGTATTTGGAATAAGGTTTTCATCTTACTCTGAATAGCTATAAGACCATATTGAAAGAAATGTATTTATTTACCATCTTTCAAACACTGGAAGATTGTGGCAGTAAATAAGTACCCTTATTTGAAGTTGTAACAAAAATTATAATTGATATCAGTTTTTCTGACATATAATTATGCCTATCTACTTTAGGCACTAAAGTAAGAATACATATAATTTTTAGTAGCACAATCTTGTCCTATTTATCTTTTAATTTTTATTTAAATGCTTTCTTAGATATATCTTTTGGGGTGGGTATAAGAGTTTTCTGTAAATTATGCTTTTCATTTAAGAGTCATCAGAGAGGGGCACCTGGGTGGCTCAGTCGTTAAGCGTCTGCCTTTGGCTCATGATCTCAGGGTCCTGGGATCAAGCCCCACATCGGGCTTCCTGCTCAGTGGGAAGCCTGCTTCTCTTTCTCCCACTCCCCCTGCTTGTGTTCCCTCTCGCTGTGTCTCTCTCTGTCAAATAAATAAAATCTTTAAAAAAAAAAAGAGTCATCAGGGAATAATGAAGAAAGCTATTAATTAGACACCAAGGCATAGGTTTCTAGTTCTGTTTTGTTCCCAATGTTCTAGGATTTTGAGCTGACCTCTAGCATTCTGGCCACTAATGGCTGTGTCCTTTATGCAATTAATGTCTCTAGACCTTTTTTTCGTCATCCTTAAAATTAGAGTTTGTAATAGATTATCCCTGAGATTTTTTTCCCTCTCTTATTTTCTATTATTCAATTACTTGGCATCATAGATGAAGTTACTACAAAAGCTACTGGTGTAAATCTTAGAGATTTCAAAGAGCTATACAAAGGAAAGAGACCAGGAAATCAAAGAAATAGGACAGACCCCAGTCTTCTTCATATCTTGGTGTTTTAAGTGTTATTATTGCTACATAAAGGTTTAAACAGTACTGCGGTGCCCCAATCAACTAATCTTAGAAATGACAGCTTTTTGAAGGTTAATCATTCATGTAGTACTGTGTGGCATGATGGAATCAAAAAAGAGCAATGCATGGCGTGCACTCATGAATAGGAGCTAGGAAAATAAACCAGTATCATATAATATGTGTTCTTTATTTCTGCACAAAGACCCCCTATCCTGCAGCAGTTGATAAAAATTGAATTTCTTTGGCAAAAGTGAGGATGCCATTTTGAAATGTCTATAGCAGCCTGAAATGTCAAGCCACAGTACTGATTAATATTGGTTAGATTACTAATTGTTGCTTCACATTTGAGTTTCTTCAGTGCCACATAAATGTGACCGTAAAACTATGGGGTAGCCAAAGGCAATACTATGAAGTGACTAGTAAAATAGAAGTCACCATAAAAGCTGCTGTATTCCCCTCTTCACCAGATGGGGACAATTTTTTTTTTTTATCAAAATAAAATTCCAACCTCAGTTCCCTTGAGTAGCATAGGTATCTCTTACCTATTGATTCAACATTGGTTATTAATACTTTTTAAAATTGTTAAATAAACTCTTGGAATTTTTTAATTGAAATCTCTATATCATTTCAAAACTTTAAGTAAGTTACACTCTTGACAATAACAAATTATAATTGTACTTTAAAAGCTTTCTCAATTGATGATGAAACAAAATCATCACTAAAACAATTGTTCAATTATTTTTTTCACAAAGAAAACTCATCAATATTATAATTTATTTTTTTGTGTGTTCTTTGTGTATTTTTTTTTTATGTTCAGTTGGCCACCGTATAGTACATCATTAGTTTTTGATGTAGTGTTCAATGATTCATTAGTTTACAGTGCTCATCACATGTGCCCTTCTTAATACCATCATCTGGCTACCCCATGCCCCCCACCCCCCTCTCCTCTGAAACCCTCAGTTTGTTTCCCGAAGCCCACAGTATCTCATGGTTTGTCTCCCTCTCTGATTTCCCCCCCTTCAGTTTTCCTTCCCTTCCCCTATGATCCTCCACGCTATTCCTTATGTTCTACATATGAGTGAAACCATATGATAATTGTCTTTCTCTGCTTGACTTATTTCACTTACCATAATCCTTATCCTCCAGTTCCATCCATGTCGATGCAAATGGTGGGTATTCATCTTTTCTGATGGCTGAATAATATTCCATTGTATATATGAACCACATCTTCTTTATCCATTCTTCTGTTCAAGGGCATCTCGGCTCCTTCCACAGTTTGGCTATCATGGACATTGCTGCTATGAACATTGGGGTGCATGTGCCCCTTCTTTTCACTACATATAATTTAAATCAATAGTTTATTGGCTACTATCTGCACTGTATGTCTCAGATTAAGTGACAATCTACAATTTCCCAGCATATAATCTGTGAAAGGTATTACTTGAGATTGAGAACTCATGCTATGAATTTGATAATGTGCTGGATACCTGTTTGCCCTTCCAGATGAACTCCACTGTTCTTCACACTGCTCTATGCCTCAGGAGGTGAACTTGTATAGACCATATCAGTGAATTCCAGGGCACTCTGGCTTCCAGTTAGATTTACCAATGGGGATTTATAGCAGGAGATAAGAAGGAAAAAGTACAGTGAGGCTCAGGCATAGTATATACCCCCTGCCTCACTCCCCACAGGGTCATATCAGGCTGGTTTTGACTCCACTGAAGGCCATAAAATGTGGCTTTTCTGCACAATTCTCTCCTTCCAAGTTTTGATTGATAGCATCCTCTCTTTGTCCCCTCATGAGCAAGTGGTGTTGACAACTCTGCTGTTACTCCCTGAAAATACTGGGCTATTCTGTCTGTCTTTCCTATACAATGCCCTTATCTTGGTGAACAGTATCTCTTCAAGCCATCCTGGAATTATCCTAATTTGAGTGAACAATTTGGTTTTTGGTTGTTGTTGTTGTTGTTTTGCTGGAGTCTGATCTTACCAGATCCTTAGATAAAGCTTAATAAAAATATGTAATTCTCTTTCAAAGACTTGCTTTGGGACTAATTTATCTTTTCAATAATTTTTGTTTTCTATTTCATTAAGTTCAGGTCTTTTATCAGTTAATTCTCATTTCCCAACTTTTTTTTTTATTTTGTTGTTCTTTTTCAAAATCATTAGGTAAGTTGCTCGTTATTTTATCTTGACTTTTTAATGGTGGTAGTATCTAATATTATATTTATTTTTTCTGAGACCTGCTAGTTGTTAGGTTTCATGAAATTTGGAAAAAGTATTCTTCTCACTGATGTCTAGAAAATGTTTTCCTTTTAATTTCATTTTTTGATCCAAATATTATCTGGTACTATTTCTTACTTTTTAAGTATTTTGAGCTTTTGATGGGGGTCTCCATTTTATTATTTACTTCTAATTTTAATAGTGTGTATGTCCTAAAAAGTCTCCCCTTTTTAAAATTTAGTATAGATTTCTTTGTGGCTAAGTATCTGACCAATTGTTTATTACTTAGATACTTGAAAAAATTACATTCTCTACTTTAAGATCTATACATCAAACACACCAAGTTTGCTAAATAAATACTTATTTTTCTGCCTAGTAAATTGACCTATTTCTGAGAAGGATGTGGTAAAAAAATCTTTCACTATCATTGTACTTTTATAAGGATTTCCTTGCATTTTTAATCATTTTTGCTTTGTGTATTTTGTCACTGTGTTGTCATTTTATGGCAAATCTTCATGAACTTAGATTCCTTTACACAATATGTCTGTTTATTCTAAATGTTTTTAACCTTTAATTTCATCTTATGTAATATTGTTATTCCAGTTTTCTTTTGTTTTGCATTTCCTTGTGTTACACAATCCCTTTATTGGAAGGGAGGAAAGAAGTAAGGAAGGAAGGAAGGGAGGAAGGAAAGAAGGGAGAAATTTTTTACTTTTAATATGCACTTGTAAATTCACAGATCCAAATTTTGTTTTTTAACCCAAAGTAACAATTTCTGACTTTTACTAGGTAAATCCAGTCTATTCACATTTAGCAAAAGGCCTACTGTTGTTGATTTTGTTCCTTTCACCTTACTCCACTGTTTACTACTTGCTTACATTGTTTTTTCCCTATTTTTCTTCCCCTTGGTTTTGTCAGTTTGATTGAATTGCTGCTCATTCCTATTTCCCCCATGTTAATTTAAAGTTTCTGGTGTATTTTTCCATTCCCTTAGTGGTTACCATCTCTTTCCCTGCTCTCTTAATCAGACACATATGTCACTATGATTGCTTTAAAAACAAGATACAAACTACATTCTTGTTTCCTCACCATAACGTTCTAATCCTACCTGCTTCCCCACCTCTCAAAAAAAAAAAAAATACAACTTTGAAATACTTTTATGTTCCCCATATTCTTCCTTCCTTACATAAGCCCCCATCCTTTGGGTCACTTTTATCTTGCCTTTCTTTCCCCACATACCAATGGTTTGCTGAGATAATTTAGTGATTACTATATCAAAATTTCCCTTATGAAATGTCTCTTCTATTTCAAGAGTCTTTATCCAGCACTTATGTACTGTTAGACAATGTTTTCTTAAACTGATATGTAGAATACTAATGTGATAACTTTTACTGAGCATATATTATGTGCCAGATTCTCTTCTAAATGTTTTACATTTATTGACTCACTTTTTCTTTGCAACCATACTGTGGGATAAGTCCTACCATTATTCCCAATCCTTATTCTATAAGTGAAAAAATGAGACAGATGTTAAATACTTGCCCAATGTCATAGCAAATGAGTGACATAGTCAAGAACTAAATTCAGGTGAGCCACTCAGAGCTTGTATTTATAATTCTTGGGCCACACTGCCTCAATCACATTTTGGTCCAGATTCTGTCTCTTCATTTTGGTCCAGGCTGAGATCCTTGCTTTGGTTAATTTGTTGTTTTATTCTAGTCTTTTCTCATAAATTTTCCAAATATAGGGAATTTGGGTTGCATTCAATCTGAGTTCTTGCCTATCCTTGAGATCATGTCTTTCAGCCTGACATGTGAATGCATCTTGGCCATGTATAGGATTCTTGGGTTATGGGTCTTTTCTCTATATGATCTATCTTCTAGTTTCCAAGATTGCAAATGAAAAATTTTCCTTACCTTCACTCAGTTTGTGAAAAATTTTCCTTACCTTCACTCAGTTTGTGAAAAGTTTTCCTTACCTTAACTCACCTAAGAAACTGTGGGAAGACAGAGAATAGACTTCTTCCAGGAACACTGTAAGTGTGCTGACATTCTGCCTGTGGCCCATAGGTTTATGGACCAGATCACCACAACGGGATTCCCACCAGTCTCACCAGTATTTCAACCACCGGCCTGAGCTCCAATGTGCTGGCAGGGGAAATAACTTCCCATCCGTGGAGCCCCCACAGCCTAAAGAAATGGATCAGACTAACAGTGTAATCACACACTGTGAGATAGAATTGCTGAATTGCTGCATGAGACAGATGATCTCCTGAATAAAAATTAATCATGAACAATGAACACTTAAGAAGATTCAAACAATTTAAAAAAAAAAAAGGATTTTCTAGAGATTCAAATCATTATTCTCAAACTAAGGCAAATATTAGTAGGTAATAAATAAAGGAGTTTGACAAGGAATGACCAGATCAATAGCCAGAAATACCTTAAAGCATAAGAATGAAAGAAGTAAGTCATGTGGGAAAAGGTGAAAGAGTGGTAGAAGACCTAGTAAGCAACTAAAGGGGTGTTTGCAAAGAAACAATGGGATGCATGAAAAATAATATCCTTGGCCTGAGAAAAGAGCTGAATCTGCACACTGAGATCCAGTTAGTTTTCATGAAAAAGAAACACATCTAAGTGTATCCTGATGAATAAGAAGAATGTCATAAAAGCTTCTAGATAGGAAGAGCAAATTGCTTATCAATGGATATTTCACTCTCAAACTGTGAATAGAAAATTAAAGTGTGTCCCATCCTGGAATATTCCATAAAGTCATCCCTCCCGTGACTGTTAGACACAATCAAGAGAAGGAAACACATTCTGCAGGACAAGTGGGCCTGTTTTTGCAACAAGTCAGCATCATAATAAAAGGGACTGTGCTTGGTGAAAAAGACTCTATAGGGGCATAAACACCAGATTGTTAATGGGATACTGTTTTGGGCGAAGCAGCAGCGGTGGTCATTCTGGAATCCACTGGAGAAATTTAAATAAGATTTAGGTATTATATGAGATGAAAATTTACTGAAATTGTAAAATGGAGATGACTAACTGGAAAAAGCAAGTTATAAAACAACAAATCGCATAAATAGATACACATGTATTTATACATTATGTATACACACACAACACACACAAAATAGGTAGACATATTTGTAAAACTATATATATATGAAAAACAATATATAAGTATTATATATGTTATATAGAGATCTAATATTGGAAAGGATATGCATTAGAGTTTAAAATGACTATCTAGAGTTGGTGACAATATGATTTTTATTTTATTTTCTAATTTTTAACAGTGCAAAATATTGCTACCATAAAATGCATGTATGTAGTATTTGAATCACCTTACATAAAACATATATATGTTATATATATGTTTATATATATTATTATATATATTACTAGAGAGAGGGGAAGAGGAAAAGGAAGGGAAGGAGGACAGGAAGATGAGAAGACATAGGAGAGGGAGAGAGCTGATGATGGGAGGGGAGGAGAGGAAGGGGAGGAAGAAGAGGAGTAGGAAGATAAATCCTGAAAGGAAACTCAAGGATCTCCATAGAAGGGAGTGGAGATTCAAGGACCAAGGGCAGCCATGCTCCACAATCATTACAGGGTGTCTGGTACACAGCACAGCTACAGATGCGGATCATGGAAGAGGCTTGCCTGTTGCAAATTACCACAAACTCCCACAGGAGGAAAATGTAACCTAACCATTTATGTTTAACTTTCCACACATCAAAATATGGCATGAAAGTTTTCAGAAAGACAGAATTAGATTCAATTTTGAAAAAGAATTCCAGGGGCGCCTGGGTGGGTCAGTCGGTTAAGCATCAGACTCTTGATTTCAGCTCAGGTCATGATCTCAGGGTCGTGAGATGGAGCCCCGCATCAGGCTCCACGCTGGATATGGAGTCTGCTTAAGATTCTCTCTCCCTCTCTCCCTCTCTCTCTGCCTCCCCTGCCCCCACCCCATGCACGTGCACTCTCTCTCTAAAAAAATTTTAAAAAGAAAGAAAAGAATCCTAAAACCCAGATTAATTATGGATGTCTCCAAATTATAGTCCTATTTATGCACATGCTAGTGGTATGAATTTTATGACCTCCATTTCTCTTACAAAAATATCCAAATCATTACAGTAAACTTGAACTCTGTTTTGTGATATTTCAATAGTTTTGAATATCACTAATATAGACGTCACATCTTTGAACTATGTAAAAGTTTAAGCTGACACAAAGCAATATTTACATTAAAATTGCCCATGAAAAAGAAACTTCTGGACAAGTTCACCTTATAAATAAAATTGCATGGAGCATGTTTAAAACTCTTTCATTAAAGAACTTATAATACTCTATATAAATTGAAGATGACGTATTCAATTAAACCTTAGTAAATGTCAGCAACAGCTAATCAAGATCTTTGGCATTCTTTTTTCCCTGACTTTACTCACTAGGCCCACTTGACAAAATAGACCTTCCTACTATACTAATCCTCCCTACAATCAGTCAAGATTAGGGAACTTTGAATCCTTATACTTAAATATATTTAAAATAACTTCAAATTTAGTTTTTCTTTCTTTCATGAAGAGCTACATTCAGAACGATGATACCGCTACATTCCCGGGCTAGTATCTCTCCAGCAACCTGTGGGTAAGACTAGATACTATTATCAGCTGAATTGTTCGATGGATTTCTTTTCACCAATCGATGGACTCTAAATAAATTCCCCCCTTTTCGGTTCTCTAATACTTCATTTTTTTAGGGTTCCCAGGAACTAACAAATAGCCACAAAACCAGTTTAGGAATACAAACTACTGGTATTGTTGAACAATGACTGTGATATATATATATATACAATGGTCTCACTGAGGCCAAACCTCTGACCACCAGTGTTTGGCTCTTGACAGCATGAGGAATCGGATTTCATGCTGTCTTGGAGAGTTTTCCTCTCGGGCCTTTAAATCATGTCTGTGTGGCACCATAGAAGCCAAACAGTCGATCATTTTTGTGCAACACAGTTATTTTTAGTTTGTTATATAGGTAAATACTAAGTCAACAATGTTACCTTTAAAGAACTTTAGTTCTCTTTCAAGTTACTTATTATTTGTCAAAATATATCAACATATTAAGATTTAGTTCAGGGTCCATCTTTTTGTGCACAAAATTCTTCTGAAGGTATTCAACTAAATATGGTTCTAATGAAATGCTGGCAACAATGTCCTAAAGTAGCAAAACCTTCCAGGCAGTCTGAAATTTTGTTTTCCAGGAAGCATGAAACGTAAACGGTTGGAATGTATCTTGGGATGAGGAATATCAGTGGCATGCTTAGACAGAGGAGATAACTTTTCCAGTTCACTAAGATCCATAAGAGCACACAGTTGGCATTAAATCATATTATTTTTTCCTCTGTGTGCTGAATTGAACACGCTGGGCTATGCCCTAAATTATCAACTCTTTCCCATTCATGGTTAGACCAAATACTTTCACCTAGCCCACAGCCGCAGCCGCCAAAAATGCATGCAGACACACCCTCGTATGCTTAAAATGGATGTACTTAAATTTTGGGAGTTCCCGTGCTTAATGTCTCCAGATTTTCTGCTGTCAGCCTGGCTGTTCGACCTTAAAACAAGCTTGCTCATGTAACAGTTCAGAATTTAAAAAGTGTCCATGTGCCTAAAATCTGGATGATGGTTCGCAAGCAACTTCAATTAATTCATTTGTGTGCTAACTAGTTGGCATTTATTCAAACTGGGGCCTTGTTTTGATTTGGATGAAGGCAGAAATCTCCCAGAAGGAAGGAAAGGTGGGTAGGAAGAGAGAACCTTTACCCTCAAGATTTGCACAACTTGACCTTTTCTTTTTCCACATTCTTTACTCCCCATTGGCTTTGGCTGGTTCACACTTTTCCATAAGGCAGATATTGTGGTCTTTCCCACTAAAGGTGATGAAACCAGCCTCAGTGATCAGATTTCTTCACCCTTAGAACCAGGCCAGCCTGGTGGCTGACGTAGGGTCAAGGGCTAAAGCCTGGCTGCCTGTGACAAACAGAGGCTCCCCTGGTTTATTCTAACCGAGGGTATTTGCGGTCGGCTGGAACTGTGACACCCCAGAGGCCCCCTAATACTTCTTTCTGCAGTCCATTCAGCTCTCATCTCCCTCTCATTGTTCTCTTCTTATTCTCTGACTCAACTAATTAGCTGCTCCCTCAACTGGACAGTGCTTCATGCCAAGCCACCTCATTAGACACTGGCCAAGCTGCAAATGGACACTGTTGGGTCAAAGGCAAGTCTGATGGAATGCAAGCCCACTTCTGAGCCTGGAGCTGACAGCACAGTGCTTTCAGTAAGATGCAGAACAGCAGGATAAGCACCCTGACTGGCAACTCCAGGGCAGGTCGCCAGGCTCCAAAGCCTTACAAAAGGTTTTATGATGTTGCATGCCCTACATGACAGCATCTTTCACTCAAGCTGTGGGCCATATCTTGTTGGTTACTCTTGAGTTTTGTCCCAGGGATTTTTAGCAAAACTCCAAATCCTGGTTTTGGTTGATAAAGTCCTAATTTTGTTTTCTTCTTTTGACAACTTGTATTTTCAGTAACCAGTCTATTCAATTCCTCGAAATGGCTCTCAGATGTCCATAAACCCGGTTTCCTGGTAGATTAGAAAAATTCTATCTCTGAGGGAGGAGGTGAAACTACACAGATGCCATTCTGCATTTTAGAGCTGGGTGGCGCAAAACCCAGATCCCCTTATCAAAAAAAAAAAAAAGATTATGCTAAGATAGGAATTCATGAAATGACAAAACAGGAAGGAAGGAAATTCTAGGGTCTTCAGTTAAGACTAGGGAAGCCGTGCCCTCACTACACCAGGATGTTTGCCTGGAACAACTGCTCTTCCTCAGCTCTCTCAGATAATTGAGAAGTGAGAATGCGAGTAAACCTAATGTTTTTCTAAGCTGACCCTCAGGACTGCCTACTCTCCTCAGGAGGTGTGCACATGGGTAGAGGTTGGGTCCACATTTACTGCTGAAGACAGCATCCCATTTATGCGGTCAGCTCTTTTAATAAATTCACAGATTTTACATCGTATTACAGAAGAGAAAGAGAGAATGCCAGCCCCCTCAAGAAAGCAGACTATTTTGGCTTTGTTCTTTAAAATGCGATCCTTGGACCTTGGATATTTTAGGATTATCTGAAAAAGAAACAGATTCAAAGGAAGACAAAGACAATGAAATAAAGCAAGTGATGCCAGGTGAGCTTAAAAAGGAACAAGTCAGCTCTATAGCTTGAGTCATTACTCAGTCAGATGTTGACAAATTGGAGAAGGTAATTCTGGGAATTTCAAACAATCACATTCATTTATATTTCCACTTCATATTAAGGCACAGCAAGTGTATGGCTGCACAGGTTGTTTACTGCACAAATCTAAGGAGTGCTATTCATAGGGACAATATTCACCTGAACTACATATAATAGACCACGAACCCCTTGGAACTATGCAGTGTAGCGGCGCTGCCATCTGGTCTGTGTAGCCTAAGAACAATAGCATTAAAGGAAACTTCTCTGTCCATAGGTTTCTCTCTCTCCTAGTGTGCATTTAATACAGCATTTCTGTATAATTCATGGGAATTTAAGCCTTCCTAGCCTGCACAACAAATAAAATAGTAATTGATGTCAGTTCTTGACCCAAAGCCACACCTTTTCTAAGGAGGCCCTCGTCCCATGAATAATTGATTGAGGTATAAAGGCTTGATCCTCTCCTCTATCTTGAGACAGTTCAGAGAGACCATCCCATCATGAGAACTTCCCTCTGTGTCAACTACGGTCTCCAATGAGGCTGTATCAGAACTCAATTTCTTCCTCCCTCCTTCTTTCTTTCTTTCCCTTCCATAGGCTTTGATCTCAGGAGTACCCCCTAATAAACCTCCTACACACCAATCTTCATCTCAGACTCTGTTTCCAGGGGAACCCAAGCTGAAGCATCCTTGAATTCCAAATCCCACGCTGTCTTTAGCAAATCACACTCGGCATCTTCAAGAAGTTTGTTAATAGTAGATTCAGAACAACTCATCATATGCAGAACAAACAATCAGTCCCTTTTCTGTTATTTCAGGGGAAAACTACCCCTGCTCTAATTTTTCTCACCTTCCAACATTCCTTTCTCACTATTGATTCTTGAAATCCCTTTGATAATGCAAAATCCCTCATTCTACAGAGTGTATTTTAATGAAGATACCCACAAAAGCCAACACAATAAAAAATTACTACAGTGCATAATATGTAGCCCAAGGGGCAGGGGGCGTTCAGCTACTGGAAACGTATGGGAATAGGTTGAATAATAATACAATCTACCTGGTGGATCTATGTGCAATCTGGTCATCATTAGTTTTGTGTTGCACCTACGTACTCACAGACATCTTCATGCTTAATGGTCAGTATTTGATAGACTTATTCCCTCTGCCCTCTCTCATGCTTAAGCTGGACAAAAGATTTAATGTCTTTTTTATTCATGATGATTTAGCTATGCCTATCATTCAGCATGAACATATAACAAAAAAAAATAGCATAAAGTCATAAGCTAGCCAGATCTGCAAAGACAATCAGATTCGATTCCTTTCTAATTGCTAGATTAAAACAAAACATTGTTCTCCCTGTCCTCACCCAGCAGGAAATGGATGAAACCAACTCTAAATGTGACCATGTCTCCTTTCCCATTCACTATTCTAAATAGAATTCATTACAGCAAAATATACAAATGCATGGTATGAGGAAAGGGAAAGGCTTTATCATCTAGTGCCCATACATAAACACATGTGTGTGTACAGGATCATGCATGCACACAGACACACAGAGACATACAACATTCCTACATCCCTTATCAGCCACTGTGGATTTCTGTTGCTGCAGTTGTTTACCTAGTCGAATTTTGTAGCAGCCAATGCACACCAAATTATACTGTGACAATTAACCCCAATGGTTAGCCATAGCAAAGCTAATTTTTACTCATCCTACCTGTCCATCACAAGTCTACTCCATGTCATCTTTATACTGGGATCCAGGCTGCAGGAATGGCTACAACTGGCTTTAGAGTGCCATGCTGTCCACTTTGAAGTAAGGAAAAGGCAAATCTGAAATCCTTTGTCCTTTCATTCAAGACCAAGGTAAAGTTGATTATTCAAGTCAATATCAGGTTATAACTTAGAAAGCTTATGAACTGCCATCTTCGTTCCTGACTCCGTTGTCCAAGTTTGACTCCCAAACCAGTTACAAATCTACTTTGACCTCACCCCTGTTGAGGAAAGTATTTCTGCCTGACAGGTTTTGGCCATAGTCAGGGATCTCTCTTAAAACAAAGAAACAAACACTTAAGAAAGCTATTTTAATAACATTTCCTGTTATTATCCTGATGTTCTGGCTTCTACTGATCATCTTGCCTAAGACTGTCTGAATTTCAAATTTAGGTTTTATCTTTCCCTAAATAACCATCTCCTGGTTCTATCTCTTTCCCATACTTTATTTTCTTAGCAAGTAGCCACAAGGGAGAGTGAGTTATTGTAGAAAGACCAAATAGAAAAAGAGTCAAGAAATGAGTAAGAAGAATAAATGGCTTGATTGGGTATTTTGTGAAGACTTCAATGATAAGGATCTTGTTTGACGGAGAAATTAAAACCCAAAGCAAATAGTCATTCTCAAGAGGAAGTTCACTGTCCTAGAGGAAGTTTACTGAGAGACCATACCTGGGACTTTAAAGAGAAAAGTGAAATAGAAGCAAGACTTTTATTCCTGTTGTTTGGATGGCCTCGTGCATAAAGTTAGAAAAGTCAGCCACATCTGGATCCAAGCATTCCAAGTTACCAAGAGTTCTGCCTCACCCTTGACATACCATACTGCCTAAAGAAACTAAAATTAGTCTTTTTGCATTAAGATATTTAGGGCCACTGTTCAAGTGTTAATATGATTATATTGTTTATTTTTTTAAAGAAACAAACAAATTTAGGGGTTTTTTTCCTACTATTTATCAAAGTCTTGAGATAAAAGAAAGATTTTGTAGAAAACAAGAAAGAAATATTTAGGCTCAGTAGCAGAACAAAGGGGAGACCCTGGGGATATTTAACCCCCACTACCTATAACCTCCATCAGCCTCTCCCAAAACCACCTCAAATATGGGTTCAATCTGAAGAAAATGTTGTGTCCGTTCACAAATGCAACTTCACAGACCTTCCCTTTCAATCAGATTACCATGCTAATTTCCCGACACAACCTTTGCGGTGGCCAGACCACAGGTCCCTCCCCACCATGAGCAGCTCCCAAGTGGAAACTCTAGAGAACATCAGCCAAAGGCAGCTCCACAAATGGAAACTCTAGAGAACAGGAGAGAGGCATTTGGTATCTGAGATGTTGATTTGGGAAAGTTAAGGAAATGCAAAGAGGGGAAGGCAACCTGTTAGTTCATGGCGGTGTCAAGAAGGCTGAAGTGTGGTTCTCAGAAGTGATGGTAGCAAGAATGCCAAACTCACTGGTGGAACCCAGCAGCAGTCAGTTGCCACAGGCCAGCGACAATGGGAAAGTTAGTGACATCTTGGCCCTCAGAGATAGATGCACTCGTGGGGGGCGGGCAGGGGCAACCAAGACCGGAGGCTCAGGGAATAGGATCACACTCACTGGGAAAATGATGATAAACATTAATCAAGGCCCAGAGCCCCAGTCTGGGACGTCTGGCTCAGCTCATGTGATTCCCAACCATTCTTGCCAGAAAGATGTGCCATGCCAGGTCACTCTTGGCTTAGGGACTGGACTAGGTTTGGGCCTGAACGTAGGTCCAACAACAGCTCCACCTTGAGAAGTCAGGAAGAAGCGGGGAAATGAGTTGAGCACTTTTTAAAAATGATCGTTATTTTATGGTTCCTGTTGTAAGAAAAGTTGTCATAGTTGTAAAAATTAAAAATAGTTGGCTGATGCTACTTTGATTTTGCTAGGTTTTAAGAAAGAAAATACAAATGGTAGCATAGCTTTTACAGAAGCCTTCATCTTGGGACAATCAGCTACTTTATTTCCTCCCAACTGTGAGAACACCATACAGTAATCTGATCATATATTAACACCCAAATTTGACCCAATGATTACATTCACAAGAAGCCAACGTTTACACTTCTTTGATGTTTTTCACCTAATGTTTAAAATTTAACATGTGGTTCCTCATTCATATCAGCTGTCTATATGCCTCACTATAAATATTTAAACCAAACCACACTTGAACATTTCATGAAGCCTTCCCTTAGGACTGTGATGTATACAGTATGTATGCAGTAGTTCTAGATAAACATGATCCATCAGCTCAACTGTGGATAAGACAAAGGCCTCTCTCAAGGGCTGAAAACAAAGCTGACAAAGGAAGAGAGGCAGGAGAACCAAGGAAAAACTGATAAGGAACTGGGTAAAACAGATCTCTGTTTTAGAGCCACATTCGATGATGTAAACTATCATTTGCAAAGATATGAAGCCTGTTTCAGATGAGACTATGCCCCTCATACAGCTTATAGGTATTAAAGAGGGAGAAAACAACTTATGTCTCATGTTCCATCTTGGCTTGTGCAAAATTTTATTGGCTCTCAAAAAAAGTGGTCAAACATACTTTATGTCTTTCAGGTTTGCAGAGCTGTTAATAGATTTGAGTCTCCTTCCATGTTGATAGCCCTACAGTGTCAGCAAAATTCCTTGGAAACACATGGGCTTGCAGTCTTCAGACTGAAGGATAGTCAAACCATTAGGGAATCTCAGCATTCAAGGGGATTCAGATGCCCATGACCAGACACACTAGATGTCACCATGTGTGGGAGTACCCCTGAGTGAGACTGACATGCACTGATGAGGTGAGAAAACACTATAGGAGAGAAGGTCAAATGACAACAGAAGTAGAGATTGGCATGTGTGTCTACACGCCAAGGAACACTGGGGTTGCCAGCAACAACAGAAGCTAAGAGAAAGGCATAAAACAAACTCCCATGAGGCCTTCAGCGAGACCATGGCCCTACCGACACCTTCATTTTGGATTTCTAGCCTCCAGAACTATGAGAGAATACATTTCCATTGTTTTAAGTCACTTTGTGGTACTTTCTTACAGGAACCATAGGAAGCTAATATAACCCACTTCTAGACCAGGTTATCTGACCAGCAATACCCCAAGTCTGGTCATTTCTGGCCACACTCTGCCTATTCAGCAATGTCCAAACTTCTTCACTGTCTGGATTACTGATAAATGCTCTTTTCAACAGCTACTACTAATTTTTCCCAAGAAGTTCCAGTTACTTTTTCCACTTTTGGCTCACTCCAAAGAGTTCCAGAGGTTTATGAAATGTTTGGAAAACCAGAGGTTTCTTTTTTTCAAAAGGAAAAAGAACTCTCTCATCTTAAACCTCTCTCCTAGAATGACCTTAAAAGGCTTGAAATTATAGGTTATCACGGGTAGCTAAAAAGCTCATATTTGAAGAGTTGTCTGGGGAATTTCTCTTCTGGGGCTAGCACTGGGGAAAGGAGACAAGAGACATTCCTGGTTTAGGTTGGCTCTGAACTGCTGTCTTTTAGGCCTGCCTCAGAAGCAACATAAATGGCTTTTTCTACAGAGTATTAGAGAAGCAGGAAAGGTTTTCTTAGGTTAAACCCATTGGCCTAGCCATTAACTCAGAAGGTAGAATAGAGTTCTCTTCCCATATACATGTGATCTGAGTCAAGTTGTTTATCCTCTCTGGATAAATGTATTATGTAAGATGTTGAAATGGCTCCTCATAAGCTCCCTTGAACCAGTAAAATCTGATCAAGCCACACATTGCTTGATGAAATTATTTTTTAAAAAAGATTTTATTTATTTATTTATTTGAGAGAGAAAGGGGACGAGGAGGAGGAGGAGGAAGAAGAAGAAAGCAGAGGCAGAGGGACAAGCAGTTGTGTGGAGCACGGAGCCTGACACAAGGCTCCATCTCAGGACCCTGGGATCATGACCTGAGCAGAAACCAAGAATCTGTCGCTTAACCAACCGAGCCCCAGGCACCCCACTTGATCAAATTCTTTACCCTCATGTTTCTTAAACTGAATTAGAACATTAAATATGCTTTGTTGTTGTTGTTGTTTTCCTCTAGCATTGGTACATCCATTTTATTCAAGAACTTGGTTGGCTCTTCAGACTTCTGTCACTTCCCCTGACTTTTATCAAAAGAGGGCTTCAACTTTTGCCTTTTGCCAATGTATGCTTGTGGATTTATCTTCCTGTCACTGTCACATGAATGGAAATCACATTTGTGTAGCCTTTCAATCTTTAGAGCCTGAAGAAAAAGGTTTGGAATATGGTTGCAATGCTGCACATTCCTACTTTTGCCTAAATAAGTAACTCAGGGGTGAGGTTACTTGGGAGAAGGGGTGGGCAGAATTGAGAAGCTCACACCAAAGTTGCCCTCCCACATAAGAATTTTGGATGGACTTCTTGGAAAACCAGAGAATTTGTAGTAACATTAGTAATCCTGGTAGTAAACTACTTGAGTGAGCATACATACCACTCCTCATCACAACCTGTGCTTAATATTTGATCTAAATTAGCTATTTAGTCTAAAAATATCTGAAAACCCAACCCCAATTTCTGGGATACTGCAATCTACTGACAAAATTCCAGCCATAGAAAAAGCCAGCAGTGGTTCCCTAAGAACTAGTATTCTCTTCCTTTTTTAATGTATAGATTTGCACTTACCCAGATCACAGCCAACAGCACTTGTGACTATTTAAACCTTAATTGTAACTAACATTAAATAAAATTTAAAAGTAATTTTTTGAGTCTTGATAGCCACATTTGAGTGCCCTCTAGTCCCTATGTCTAGAGGCAACTGTATTGGACAGCACAGATACAGGCTTCATCCAGAAGAGGCAGTAGGTCTCACAAGAAATTTATAAGGGGTTCTCAGCCTTTGTCTTGCTATATGCAGCATCCTTTCCTTTCTTATTTTAAAAAATTTAAGCTTAAGATTCACAGTAGTATGATAATGTCTCTATCACATTTTCTTCCTAACTATAAAAATATGGAAATAATCTTGTTTAACAGATTTTTCAATTTAAACAGGTTTTTCTTAATACTTTTCTTTGCCCTTAGAAACTCAATATCCAAGATCACTGTAAAAACAGCTATTGTCATTTTATCGCATAATGAACTTGGGTGTGCTCTGTTTGTATTGGAATATATAGGTAATTTAGTTTTTAAATGTAAGCTATTCTGAAAATATAATAAAGAGCAATGAAATTAGTAAATTTTTAGGAAAACTTTTCCCCCAGATGTTTATAATTTCAAAACTGTTTGAACTTAAAAGAGTTTTAAAAAAAAACATAGATACATGTGGCAGAGAAGAGCTATAAAAATTTTTATGGCTATCATAAAATAACACATTTATATTTATATACTTGATGCCATTGATGTACCATCCTAATGAACATTGACTAAATGCTTTTCTTTGGACCTCACCATATTTTTAACTTTAAATAGAGTCATACTAACAATATTCTGATGACGAAGATATTTTAAGTCAGTTTTAATTCTAAGAAGCAGTAACAATTCTATTTCTAGGTTGTTGGTTGTATTAGCTAAAATCTTAGTTTAAATAAACCAATTCGCCACATACATCTGACTTAACAAATGTAAGTAGAAAGAGGGTGATCAAAAGTAGGACAACAATTACAAATCACTGGTTGTATTAAGTATCTCAGGGTTTGTCCTACTTTTGATAACCATGACCTCTCTTTCTACTTATATTTGTAAGTCAGATGTATGTGGCGAATTGGTTTATTTAAACTAAGATATTTGATACATAAAACTGTACCCAGATGCCCACTCTCCCAAGATACGGTCCATTGGAGAGTGTAGATGACTCAAAGAAACTATCTTTCTGGTAAAAAACATATGTTCTCTAGACAATTAGTCAGTAGCTTCTTCTTCTTACGTGAAATAACACATTTCGTCTGAGTCACTTAGCAGTTGATGAGCATCCAAACAGACTAAAAATAGATGAAAAATTCATATAAACATGTTTTCCTGTTCATGTTTTTCCTCAAAGAAATACTCTATAAAGGGCGCCTGGGTGGCTCAGTTGTTAAGCGTCTGCCTTCGGCTCAGGTCATGATCCCAGCGTCCTGGGATCGAGCCCCGCATCGGGCTCCCTGCTCCGCAGGAAGCCTGCTTCTCCCTCTCCCACTTCCCCTGCTTGTGTTCCCTCTCTCGCTGTGTCTCTCTCTGTCAAATAGATAAATTAAAAAAAAATCTTTAAAAAAAAAAAAAAAGAAATACTCTGTAAAAGCAACTTAATCCTCAAAAAGTTGAAAATAGAGCTATCCTATGACCCAGCAATTGCACTACTGAGTATTTACCCCAAAGATACGAATGTAGTGATCTGAAGGGGTACGTGCACCTCAATGTTTATAGCAGCAATGTCCACAACAGCCAAATTATGGAAAGAGCCAAGATGTCCATTAACCGATGAATGGATAAAGAAGATGTGGTATATATATACAATGGAATATTATGCAGCCATCAAAAAATTGAAATCTTGACATTTGCAACGACATGGATGGAACTAGAGGGTATTATGCTAAGCGAAATAAGTCAATCAGGGAAAGACAAGTATCATGTGATCTCACTGATATGAGGAATTCTTAATCTCAGGAAACAAACTGAGGGTTACTGGAGTGGTGGGGGGTGGGAGGGATGGGGTGGCTGGGTGATAGACATTGGGGAGGATGTGTGCTATGGTGAGCGCTGTGAATTGTGTAAGACTGATGAATCACAGACCTGTACCTCTGAAACAAATAATACATTATGTGTTGAAAAAAAAAGAAGATAGTAGGAAGGGAAAAATAAAGGGGGGAAGTCAGAGGGGGAGATGAAGCATGAGAGACTATGGACTCTGAGAAACAAACTGAGGGTTTTAGAGGGGAGGTGGGTGAGGGGATGGGTATTAAGGAAGGCATGTATTGAATGGAGCACTGGGTGTCATACGCAAACAATGAATCTTGGAACACTACATCAAAAACTAATGATGTAATGTATGGTGATGAACATAATAAAATAAAATTTTTTTTAAAAAGGCAACATAATCCTCAATGAGTTTAATGAGTCCACAAAGAGCTTAATCACTCTTTCACATTGAAAATGGTGTGGACTGGGGCACCTGGGTGACTCAGTCGGTAAGTCACCAACTCTTAATTTCAGCTCAGGTCATGATCTCAGGGTCATGGGATTGAGCCCCACATCAGTCTCTGAACTCAGTGTAGAAGCTGCTGGAGATTCTCTCTCCCTTTGCCCCGCCCCCTGCTCATGTGTTCTCTCTCTCTCTCTCTCAAAGTAAAATAATAAAAGAAAAGAAAAGAAAAAGAAAATGATGTGGACCAGAAGCATCGTATGTGTATTTAGACATGACTAAAAGACTGATATGGGACCAAGAACATAAGAGAGAGTACATGAGTGAAGCTCAATTCTATTTCGATTCATCAAATATTAAATGAGCAGCTACTATGTTGGGGACATGTGCTACATGAGAGGTTTGGAGGCTGCATGTGGGAGAATAAGAGGCAAAATTTAAGACAAAAAGATGATGTTAATTTTTATCACATATCTAAGTCAACTTGATTTTTAAAAATGTGAACTGCTGTCCCTACTAAACATGAAAAAATGGATGCTATGTAGCCAATTGATGTCACTGATCTGAATTAGATTTAGTTTTTCTCTCTAACTTTTCATTAAAAAGTTAGAGAGGTGGCTAAGATATAGTCTGCAAAGAAACCACAGATATATCAAAATAGATCATGCTAATGTGTTTTTTTCTTTAAGTCGGCACACGTGGAAAGCATACTTTGCACTTTTGCTGAACTAATGTTTGTGGTAGTTAGCTACATTTTTTAATTAAAATGTACTGTTTAAAGTATTATGTATGTGGAAGAAGTTTTAAGATACAGGAAAGACTCTTTACAGATAGAAATATATCATAGAATGTTTTTTTCCTTTTCAGCAAAAGTGATATTGTCAAAATACAAAACACTGAATTACCTTATTTAAAAAGAGAACATCAAAAACACAGGAATAATTTTTAAATTTTATTGCCAGCCAAATTATACTGAGTAAATTAAATGTATGTCAGCAGGGTCTTCTCCTGCTCTGAAGCTGTGCTTCTCAAACTCTACTATGCATGTGAATCGCCCAAAAATTCTATTAAAATGCAGATTCTTGGGGCACCTGGGTGGCTCAGTAGGTTAAGCCTCCAGCCTCCAACTCTTGGTTTCAGCTCAGGTCATGATCTCGAAGTCCTGGGATCCAGCCCTGCATTGAGCTCTGTGCTCAGTGGGGAGTCCACTTCAGATTCTCTCCCTCTCCCTCCTGCTCACTCTCTCCCTGGCTCTCTCTCTTAAATAAATACATACATACATAAATACATAAGTAAATAAATCTTTTAAATAAATAAATAATAAATAAAATGCAGATTCTTATTCATGAGGTCCAGGGTGTGACCTGAGATGGTACACATCGAACAAGTTTCCGGGTAAAGCAAGTGCTACCGTTCCTCCTCTCTTTGATTTAACACTAGTCTGAAGAGTATTTTTATGAGCAATGATTACAAGCAAGTTCTTTTCCTTATAGACTTTTAATTGCTTCCTTATGACAGCAATTTTTAAAAATTAGAATTAAACTGTTAATTTTGAAATTAAGATCTCAGGTTATCTGTGTGGATGGACGAGAGTGGCCTATGTTTGTGATTTAGGAGCTCATACAAACCACTCCCAAGAAAGAAGAAGAAAGCAGGCCAATCATAGAGGATGTAATCATCAGCAATGGAGTTATTTGGCTTAAAGTGGTTTTTCCAGACTTACCAAAAAATAATACCTGAGGTAGTTTTTTATAAATACAGATCCTCAGGGCCCATCTTGGCCTAACTAAACCTGAATTTCCAAGGAAGCGATCTGGAGGTTTAACAGTCTTGGGTGTTTCTTGTCATCAGGAAAGTTTGGGGAAGAAAAGATTGCTTCTTTGATTAAGAATTCCTTATATCAGTGAGAACAAACTGAGTGTTGCTGGAGTGGTGGGGGGTGGGAGGGATGGGGTGGCTGGGTGATAGACACCGGGGAGGGTATGTGCTCTGGTAAGTGCTGTGAATTGTGCAAGACTGTTGAATCTCAGATCTGTACCTCTGAAACAAATAATGCAATATATGTTAAGAAAAAAAAAAGGAAGAAGATAGCAGGAGGGGAAGAATGAAGGGGGGGAATCAGAGGGGGAGATGAACCATGAGAGACGATGGACTCTGAGGAACAAACTGGGGGTTCTAGAGGGGAGGGGGGTGGGAGGATGGGTTAGCCTGGTGATGGGTATTAAAGAGGGCACGTACTGCATGGAGCACTGGGTGTTATATGCAAACAATGAATCATGGAGCACTACATCAAAAACTAATGATGTAATGTATGGTGATTAACATAACATAATAAAAAATACAAAAAAAAAAGATTGCTTCTTTGAGTGCTTTATTTTAAATGTAAATGCCACTTGCAGAAGTCACCTAGTAAACCGGTGTCAGTCATAATTTATCCAACTGCCTTATTTGTGACAACTAAGGCTAGAGCTGATGGGAAAGACATTTGGATCAAGAGATAGTGCTGTCAAAATAAAGCTGGGCCACAGAAGGTGTAGCAGGAGCAATTCCTAGGCAACTGATCATGAAAAGTAGAGAAAGAGAAAAAGGAAATAATAGCTTGCATTTACTAAGAGCTTACTCTGTGCCCAGGACCTTTCTAGATGTCACACGCAATAACTCTTTTGACCCTCACAATGTAGGTTCTACTTTTAGAAGGTAGGCTCTACTTTTGGCCCCATTATACAGATGAGGAAACTGAAGCAAACTAGCTAGAAAATAGCAGAGCCAGTTGTCAAACCTAGGCAAACCAGCTTCATAGTCTACACTTACATTCATCATGTTAAATTCTCCCCAGAACAATTTCTGATAACTTTATAAACCTGCTCAAGGCCAATCATGCCCACTACAACCATAGGTTCATTAGTATCTGAGAAGAGAGATGACTCTGAGCCAGTCACAATACTATAAAATTGACTTTCTTAGCTCAAAAATAATCAAAGATTGGCCATTCTCTATGGCTCAATCTACGCTAAGTGTTTTAGTCAACATTGGAGTGTTCCTGGAGCACTCACTCCTGCCTAGTCTTGGACCAATTAACCAATGACGTTCTAAGATACATAAAGCCCGCCTCTGCCTACAAAGGCTGACAGTCTAGGTGGATATAGACTGCATGGGAATTAGCACAGAGTCAAATGGTTATTTGGAACTTCTGCGGTTGGGACCCATACAGTTTCTGAGCCTGCAATCCATCGCCATTCTCTCTCTCCCCAGTAACTTCACTCTCCTTCTAGAAATCAAAGGCACAGAGGGAAATGACCCTTTTAACTCTAAAGGCTTTCTCTGGTAAAGAAGGGAAGAAACCTTCAAGTAATAAAAGCTGCTCAAATGGTACATCATCTTAAAGTTTGCAACCTGTTGATTCACAGGCCAGTTATTAACTAGAAATATGTTTTATTTGGCCTACACAGCATTTTATTTTTTCAAACAAGTTTGAATTAAACAGCAACATTTTAAATGTGAGAGATGTTTTTACATGAACAACTGGATTACTGGCTCCTCTTGAAACACTGGAAGACCAGGCATGCCCACATCTCCTTAACAGATGGCAGGCAGAAGCTGATTAACAAGGGGTCCTTCGAGACTTGTGGGTACTCTCTACCAGCCTCTACTAACCACCAGCTCTGGTGGTCTCCTAGACTGGCAGTGTTTTTGAGGCACTGGAATTTGAATCTCCCTGTTCTACCTTAGGTTCCCTAATGTCTTCTCTCTCCTAGAAGAGCCTCAAGCAATTCATTTTACTACCCTCCCAACAACACCCCCAGGGGCCATTCACGGGAAGATGAAGGATGTAGGGACACAAGCTTTGGAGGTAGATGGACTAGGGTTCAAGGATGGGCCTGAGGCTTTAGAAAGACTTCAGGAAAAGGCTCATGTGATAGCAGTTTCACTCCCAGGTGAGTCATGGAAACAAGCTGGTTCACCATTTCTTTTCCATTTGATCTTTTCGTAATTATGCCTTGTTCTCCCCTAACCTCAGTTTATGCAGTCTTTTCTGAACCTGAAAAAGTGCCTAATTGTTTGTTTCATCTCATTTTCCTGCCAAGACAGAATGTTTCCCCTACTGTGCATTTGACCTGAGTTGGGAGTTACTATCTCTCAGCATGATCGTTGGTATCTTTAGTTTAATAAAGTATTTTTTCCAACCACCAGCAAGATGTCAAATCTATCTGTAAAGGGGAAAACTTATCCTTTGATTTTTCTGTTGGTTGGTTGGTTCCACTGGGGCATCATTTTCCTAACTTAACCTACACCGAGACTATACAGGTTGGTTAGTATTGTGCTTAATGTTTTTACCTATCAAAAGGGATTTATATTTTCCTACATTTTCTTGGATTATTTTCTGTGCATAGTTTCTCCATCTAAATTGAAAGATCTTTTTGGGCAGAGATAGTTCTTTTGTGTCTTTCGTGCATCCCTGGACACTTAACACAGTGTTAGGCATGTCACAGGCCTCCAGTACATACTTCTTGGTCACTGACTCAATTTTTGTCATTCCATTTCATTTGCTTGGAATTTGATGTGTATGCTTTGATTTGAGATAATATTTCACTTTATTTATTTAAAAAATAACCAGTAAACAAATTATTATGAAATAACACTAGGAATTTCATGAATCTCTATCTTTTGTTTGGGATTTTAGTCTGGAACACAACCTTGGCATTACACTCATATTAGAAAAAAAATGCTATTAGGCAGTGAAAATTTAAAAAAAATTTATGAGGCAAGCCTTTCTGCCTTAAAGAAACTGCCACCATACCTACTTTGCGAAACACCTATAAAAGAAGCTATTTTAGCATGCAATGCATCTATGTGTTGCCTCATGTTGTCCAAAAGACTAGTTCATTGCATATTTTTTTTTAAATAATAATGCTGCTTTAAAGGGAAAATCAAAACCAGAAAATGAGAAGAATGGAGTCAGATAACAAGAAAAGCAAACATAGGAAAAAAAAAAAACAGAAAAGAAAAGCAAACATTGGGAAACAAGCAAGAGTCATATGTTGGGAGCAGCAGGGGGATGAGGGAGTGGTAAGATTCAGGATTAACTCTACAGCCCACCATGTTTGCCAGGATATTCTGCATTGCCAACCCTGAAGTGCATGGCTATCTGCAGCCAGGCTGCCTCTATGCCTCCCAACTCCAGGGGACGCCATGCACATAGACTCTACGGGAATCGTGCCCTGAGTTGTATAACGCAGAGGCCCTGAACAATCGAAAAGAGACCAAACCAGTCTAGACCAGCAATCCTTGTACCTGCATTGCCAGAATCAGGGAGCCACAGAAAATATAACATGCCAACATACTATCTTATGATTCTGTGTTCTCTGCTGATTTTAACACAAGAGTATTCTCGTGGATTTAGAAACATACTCCCAAATGGAAAAGAGTGGGGATGTGAAAGAGGTAGGGGAGGCGCAGATAGAGGAGAAACAAATAGACACCGAAGGGAGAAAGGAAAGAATAAAGAAAGGAAATGTCTATCTTGAGTATTTTTAAGAATGACGCCATGTATATTTTTCCTTACAAATTATTTAACCTGGGTTCATCTTTGACCTTCCTAGTAATGATGAAACAAAAGCACTCATCTTTCTCATGATCTCTAGCAGTGAGACCTAATCTCTCATCTAATTTCCCTATCACCAACCTCTTGCTCCCCAAATCTGTCCTTAATTTGGCTTCCAGGTATCCTCCCAGATCACAGACTGGATCATGTCACCCCTATTCTCCAACATCCTTTATATAAAGCCTATCACCCAACAATTAGGCCCAAACTTCACTAGACAGGCCTACTTTGTTCACCTACATTATTACCGACTCACACAATCCTTCATTGCATTTATTCAGTTTTTATGCCCACACATCCCATCCACTGGATTGCTCAGCCAGAGAGAGGGCCCCATGCATGTCACAACCATACTTGTGTTTCTATTCATGCTCTTCCCTTAGAGAAGCTTTTCCACCCCCTTCCAAAATTTCAATTCCACTCTATTGCAGAGTTCTCTCCACTATACTGTGAACTTCATGACACCTAGGACCCATGTCTTTTTTCTTCTCACGACCTGATGCCCAGAGGCTGGGCACTCCAGAGGGCAGGGACCATTTTCCTATTTATCTTTGTATCCCACATGCGGTGAACACCCCAGAAGTGTTGGTTGAATTTAACAAATTTAAACTCCACATTTTGAAATTCTCCTATTTTTTTCATGCCTGACCTCAGATGCAGCATCACTGCGAAATTGTGCTCAGTCACAATGGTCTTACCTACTCCATCCTTCCTGTTCTTTCCTGGCACATTTTTAATTAGCTCTGTTGCAGCACCTGGTTCCTCCTGTGTTGTAGCACAAGAGTAGTTTATGTATCTTTACCTTATAATTTGAACTGAATCGTAGGTCAGAAGTAGATAGAGTTAATTTAGTACAACTCTTCACCATTGTAGTGGTTGTCACTCCACCACCCAATAGTTTCAGCCATTGAGTCTTCCCCACGTCCTAGCATTTTACTCAGCGGTTCTGGACCTCTCCATATCCCAGTGTTTTGACCTTGTCAAATTACCATCTATTAAGTAGAGCCCTGGGGTGTCAGATAGTGAGCCTGTTCAACAGAAGACCATGAGGGAAATTGAAATAGAGAAGTCTATTACTCACAGGTTCTGGAGGAGGTACATGGCGCAGCTCAAGGGGCCACTTGGGAAAGTCAAGGCAGGGTGCAGGTGGAGAGCACAATCCCTGGGCTCTTCCCCTTGTTAGATCTGTGGGTAGAGTGCTTTGGGTTCCCAGGCTACAGCTGGGTTGGACAACTCAAACCAAAAAGAGCAGGGTTTTGGTAAGCTCCTGGGAGGTTTTACCTAAGAGGGCATAAGGGGAAGGCCTTGAGATGCAGGAGAGAATGTTAATCACAAGGGACATTGGAGAAGTTGAATTTACTTGTGACTTTGTGGCTGTTATCTAGGGCATATGCTTGCATGAGGGGTTAGTATCCATTTAAGATTCCTGCCAACCACTTGGCCAAACAAAATGGATGCCAAGGCAACAATATCATTGAGGGTTTGAGCTAAACTCTCCACACCTGGACTCTGTTCTATGCGCCGAAGTGGCACCTGGAATTAAACTTCTTAATCTGGGTGTAATATAGACTTGTATTAATATATCCTGAGGTAACTTCAGCATGTTCAGAGCCTCTTTTTCTTGTTAACCATATATTGACTTTATGATCAAAGTTTGTCTTGAATTCCTACTCAATTACATTTTATTGGTTGGGAACAGGTTTCAATCTATAACTCCGTGTTCTGTCCCAGCACTGCTCTATTTGTTGAGTGAACAGTTTGCTGAAAAAATTGTTTGTTGAATGAAACTAATTATGGATTAATACCTGAAAAATCTTGATACAAAAAGATACTATGAAGATGTCTTTCAGTTGCTTTTCTAAAATCAATAGAGAAGAAAGCCGGGTTCCAGTGGTTCTCATGTTTGGTTCCCGGTCAGGCAGCTACAGGAGCAGCACCTGGGAACTACTTGGAAATGCAGATTTTCTGGCCCCATGCCAAACCTACTGACTCAGAAGCTTTAGAGGTGGGGCCCAGAATGCTGGTTTTAACAAGCCCTCCAGGGATTCTAATACACACTAAAGGTTGAGAAGTACCATCCTGGCTTATCAGGTTGATGATTCCGTTGCCGTTCTTTTGATTTGCTATCCTTGCTCTGTTTGGCAGGTCTTTCCTTGTCATGAGGAAGAGCAGATTTTATTTCCAAAATATGAGCAATTTATTCCATTGATAAGCCCGGTGGTCTTTAGCAAATTATTTAAACTGTTAGACCCACTTTATTCTCATCTGTAAGATAAGCACAATAACAACAATCTTGTAGCATCAGATTAAGCACAGTATACACATAAAGCCTCTAACTACACTTAAGGTACTTAACAAGTATTTGTTCTCATCGTCTTCCCTCCTTCCATTTTGTTTTCATATCTGCAGAATCACCTATTTTTTTTTTAACTGAAGTATAGCTGACACACAGTGTTTCATTAGTCTCAGGTGTACAACATAGTGATTCCACAACTCTGTAAGTTATGCTGTGCTCACCACAAGGGTAGCTACTATGTGTCCCCATACAACACTGTTACGCCATTGACTATATTCCCTATGCTGTACCTTTTATTCCTGTGACTTATTCACCTATTTCTTGATACTTCATCTTAATGATCCTGTCTGATTTTGACACAGGAGAATTTCCAAATATTTACTCTTTATAATTCTCATTCAGCTAAATTTCCATTTGGCCCTGACGTTCCTACTCTATTCAGTGATTTTATATTTATATGTAGGAAATGATGCTTAATGAGCACATGGATGTGGAGTGGGTATCATGGCTAGGCTTTCCATTGAAAGCTCACCTTCCAAAGTCTAGGTTTATTAACAGGAGGTTTGCTCATAAGTAGAGTCAAGAAATCTTTACTAGTAGAGTACACTCAATGGGCAGGGCAATAAGCATTGCGTATTGGCAATCCTGCAGTGACTACAGTACAATTCATTTTCTCATGGAGCTTCCAGCTGAATAGGTTTATCTTATCTAGCTGACTTCTCCCTCTACACCAGAATTTATTTTTCTGAAGAAAAAAAAGCTACTGTTTAGGGACTAAAGGAGGGAAACATGATAGAAATAGAAGTGCAGCTATGTGCAAGAAGGAAAAGACAGACGGTGTGTCTCCGAATATAAAATCCTGATTTTTAAAACCTGCCCTTCATTAGCCTATACTCACTAGAAGGATTTCCAGTTGTACTAAACGCTAGCCCTGCCAGGAACTTCTGGGAATATAAACTTTCTTTTAATCACTACTTAAAGTGGGAAAATTCTGTTTAGAAAGAGCTGGATTAATTTCAGTGTTCTAATCATGATTTTAGTCAAATGCATTATTATTATTGGGTATTCAAAAAATTTGGGTACAAAGTCCTGTGCGGTTTTTTTAGTGAGCGTGAGCTTCGTTCACTCAAAGTTGCACATTCATAAGCTTCTTGAGGAAAAGTGGAGAACAGAGGTCTGTCTTGACCACAAATTTAACACTACACTGCTGACCATAAGACCTCAATAACGGATACTTTATAAAAGATGATTGTGGTTTTTCCGCCAAAAAGTAACCTAAAGTGGACCTGTTGGTTCCAAGGATGTGCTCACTGAAAATTTTAATAAATGTAGATGTTACCCACCCCCAAGAAACGTGTTACTAATTTACGTTTTTCAGTAACAGGGAAAATAGTGTACATTTTTTCAAACCCTCACCAGTGCTGAGTTTTGTTGATCTTTCTCTTCTTTACCAGTCTAATCAATAAAACATTATAATTCAATGTCCTTATTTGCACTGCATGGATGTGAGTTTGAACATAATTTTGTGTCTCTATTAGTCTACTGTTTTTCTTTCTGTGAATTGTCTATATTCTTTTATTTGTTCCTAATATGTTTACCTTTTTGCTTACTGATTTCATTACAATTTTGCAAATATTTTTGTAAATTTGGTGCGTATGACTTTGTTTTGGTTTTGTGTCCCAGTTGTAATAGAGAATTTGCTGAGGTAGAAGATAATACAAATGTACAATGGAATATTACCTAACCATTAAAAATCATGATGTGGATCTCTATTCATGAGTACACATATTTGTTACACATTCCATTGTTGAGTTTACATGAAAACAAGATAAAGATTAGCTTAAGTTTTGTTATCTCATTTGTGTAAAGTATATTAATATATGAGTAAGTGATCAAAGGACAGCATTTTACAGATTTGGGGGTTTTGTTTTCCAAAAAGGAATTCCAGGGTTATAAGCTTGAGAACTACTACATAGTAAACTTTTCTTAGTGGTTCTCATAGCATAAGCAGATATTAAAGTTTCTGAAAAGATCTACAACAGAGAAACATACTTAATATTGTTTAACCTAGCATTTCTCAGACTTAATTTATCACTAAACTCTTTAAAAAAATAATATATAATCTGAACCAGACCTCTGTGTAGCACAATTGGAGAACTCTAGTATGGAAAAGCATTCAGAAGGACATTCACCAAAATGGTAGGAGTAGTTATATCTGGATGCTGGAATTCAGGTAACTTCTACTTCATTTTAATATATTTTTCTCTAACGTAGGGATTTTCCACATGCAAAATACTTGCCTGTAAAATAACTTTTACTGTTAGAATAAAGAATATAACCTTTTCCATTCTGATGGTAAAAGGAAAAGTTTAAAAGAAAACTTAAAATTTAGGAATCTTAAAAATAAATCACCATCAGCTTAAGTGACTTCTCTTGAGAATTTTAATGGCATTCGTTTGTAAACAGAGATGTTATCAGCATCATCTGGAATTTTCTTTCCAGTCACGTGGTGGATTGGGGCGGATTCTGTCCTTTTCGCTTCTCAGACGCTAGAGAGTATGCACTGGTGTACTGATACACACTCAACTAGAGGTTCTCGAGCAGACAGCCGCTGTTCCCCTAGGCAAGGGGCAAGAGGGAGATACAGAGATGAGGAAGGCATGGACTGACCACCATCTGGGCAGGTAAGGATTATTGTAGACCAGCCTTGCCACCCTTGCTCGTTCAGCATTGGCCCACTCCCTTAAGGACTACGTTTGGGTAACCTTATCATGGTAGTGATGTTGTTTCAAGACAGGAGCTAAGTATGGATGTTATTCCAGGAAAACGTCTCTGGCTTTCTTCTTAAAATGAAAGTGTCTCACTATTTTTATTTACATAATTTCTTCACACATTTGCTGAGAGTCCTTTCAAAAACTTTTCTAAAACAAGCTTCAACGCATGTGAAAATGCAGCTGAGCCTGAATAACCTGAGTTCTTTGGGAGAACGTCTCCTCATCAGCATCTGTGAACAAAACCAAAGACACAAGTTTTGCAGGATTTGCTCATATGGTGGCACTTGGGGGCATTGCCTTCTGAGGCAAGCAGCAACTTGGAAGGAGCAATGCTGATTCCAGCAAAAAAGGTTTTATTAAAACTGTAGGCAAACTATAAGTGGTATTCATATCAGAAGTGGTGCTGCCAAAGACCTTCAGGGCAAGAAGTCTCGTGACTCAAGCTTAGTCAGTGTTCTGTCAGAGTCTTTCAAGGTCACTTCAAAAGAAAAGAATCTAAGTTTCGTCTGGTGAGAACAATTGGTACTGGACAAAGAAAATATTAGAGCTACAAATGAAAACAATAATAAGCTTCCACTTAAGAAAAGTCCAGTAAACCAGGAGCCCATTATTCCAGGACAGAACTGTCAGCAGTAATCCCAGTAAATGACTCCATGTCCCTGGTACAGTCAAAGGAGTTTTCAGTGGGTACAATAATTATTTTTCATCAAGATGGCTGAATGTGCCAGCTCAGCCTATGGAGACTAACCAGCCCAGAACTGAAAAAAACTGTGTTATTCAACATTTACTGACTTCCAACTCAGATTAGGGAATGGAATTCAGGAAGAATTCAAGTTCGTGTTATGCTCTTTAAAACAACTTCTATGTTCTTAAAAACCCAGTGCTTCATCTCTCCGATTGTTTCTGTGGGAACGGCAGGTATTTTTGATAATGAAGATACTTCAAACCTCCCATAAAAAGCATTCACAGATTCTCCTAGGAGTTACTGATTCCTTTCTTGATTCTAACACTTTTCCGATATTTCTGTTTGGCTTTGAGGACACAGATCTAATTTTTCATATCTTTATCCTTCTATGTACTTTTTTTTTTTACAATGAAAATAAAGGGAAACAATGAGCATCATAAATCAGAGGACAATGTTACTTAAGATGTTTTCCCAACTCAAGTCACCTAATCCATTCAGAACTATGCAAGGTACAAAATGGATGCTCAGGAAAGATGCCTTAAATACAACTAGATCAACTCTCCTCATCGAGAGGTATGTTTGTTCTGCTTTTTGAATTTTTTTATTATGTTTTTTCATCATGATAAGTGCACTCCTTAATCTCCATCCCTTATTTCACCCATTCCCTCACCCACCTCTCCTGTGGTAATCATCTGTTTGTTCTCTGTAGTAAAGAGTCTGTTTATTGATTTGTTCTGTCTTTGTTTTTTCTTTTGTTTGTTTTGCTTCTTAAATTCCACATTCTGCTTTTTTTTTTACATTGTAGCCAATACATCTAATACATTTGCACAGCACTGAATTTCAGATACTTTTTTAAGCTTGAAGAGACTTTAGCAGATATCATGTATCAGTAAGAGCCAAAACTTACATTGTACCGGCGGCTTAGTAGTTATTACTCATTTAATCCTCACAAAAATCAGACAAGCCAGTCCTATTATTACCCTCATTTTACAACAAAAGAACCAAAGCACAAAGAGTTAAGTAACATGTTTATAGTCACGTAATGAGTCAGTGAGAGAATCAGGATTTGAATGTAGGCAGTCTGGCCACACAGGCTGCACCTCTAGATCATCCTCCTGTGTTTGGGCTCAACTGCTCCTTTTACAGATTGACTCAGTAGGGTTCACACTCCTCCTAAAGTAAGACAGCAAGGTCTGCACACCTAAGCCCTAGGTCGATGCTCTTATTTTTTAAATTTGGGTACACCCTAGCCAGCTACTTGCAAATAGACTCACAGAGATGGATTGTGATATTTATTTAGAAGCCTCCTAACGAAGAAATTTAGTAACTCACAGGAATATACAATAGCCCTACTGACAAATTCTTCTTTTCATCCCATCTAGTCACTGCTTCTCCATTGCTTTAACTGCACGCTGAGGACAGTCACCCTCTTCAGAACAGCCCTCATGAAGAGCCAAATGGGAGCAGAGGAAGCAGCCCTGAATCGGGCATCAGTTTCAGTCCTGGATCTTCATTAAGCTTTGTGAATTTACAGAGAATATTTAATACCTTATGGCATTATTCCTCACTTGGGAAATAAATGAGTCAGATAGGTTGCTGTACAGAAAATGAAAAATGCTTTTGTTTTAAATAACTTGTATGACAGACGACCTAGCACAGAATATAAGTGCTGGACAAATGTTTGTTGCACTCAATAAAAATTTGTCAAGGCATTCAGGGTTTTAATATTCATTTTTTACACATTCTTAAATTTGTCCTCTTTTAACCATGAATTATGCTGGCTTGGTCTTCAAGCTGGAGCATCTCCCTGCAGACAAGAGAAGGATGGAAGGGTCTAGTGGAAACCACTCAATTTTCCCAATTGCATCAGCGACATCACTAAATAACCACCCCTTATCTTGGAAAAATAGCTGCGGCTAACACTACGAATAATACTCTTACCCAAATTTTCAACACAGTGTTTTTTAATCAATGAATTTTCTAGAAGCTTTGAAGAGTAAAATGATGTTCCTGACAGGATCTGTACTCTAGCTGTCCCGTGTCTCTTATCCTCTAAGTCATGGGGATAAGTGCCCAGTTGGCACAGTGTGGATCCCATGCCTGCACACCGAATGTATCCAGGGCAAGTAAAAGCATCTTTGGCTATTGTAGGAAGAGGGAAAAACTGGGAAGCACTTCACATTGAGCCCACTTATGATAGTAATGCCCCACAAAGAATTCCGGGTTCTACTGTAAAAAGAAAGAACCACCGGGGAACCAAAGAACGAACAAATGTGCACTAAAACTTTTTTTTTTAAGTTGGGAAAAACAATCTTTTCATTGAATGTACCTAGATTTGGAGCAGAGGAGGGTTGCAGGGTGGAGTCGGAGCCAAGGGGCTTTATCTTAGGCAGCGCCAACCACCGAGCAAGGCGTCCTGGCCCACCCCAGAGAGGGAGGCTTGGCCCACCATAAAACTTTTAATGCATATGTCCTCTCAACCTTTCTTTAACAAAGTCACAAAGTGACTAGCCATTGGTTATTACTGATGTAATATGATCTGGCATATTGTAGCCAGATTTAATAGATTACAATCTTCCTGTTGAACCTGAGGAAAAAAAGTTTGGGCTGCATTGAAATATTCTTTATAAATAATCCAGCATGGCCCTTTTGTTCATTGTTTCCAGACTTTGCTTATAAAATAAACCTGTTTGGAATTTCACAATCCTATTAGTATATTAAAATCTCTGTATAATCCTACTTAAAAAAAAAAAAAAGCTTGTTTCACCTTGTTTAATCCAAATGTATTTAAACAAAGAACAATTATTTTATTTTTATTTTAGTGTACTTTTTCACAAAACAAATATTATTTTGAAGGAGTGTTTAGCAGGGTATGTGTATCAGAATTGTTTGTGGAAATTGTTTCTAAAAACACATATGTATGGTTCCCAACTCCAGTTGGTGAGGGGATAGGAGAAGGAAGGTGAAGGATATCTGTGTTTTTCAAAACACTGGAAGTGACACTTCACTCCTAGTTGTAAACCTTAGAGGAAGACAAGAGTCCAGTAAAACTCAGCATGAACCAGTCTCCCTCCACTGACAAGTGGGAAACATTAGCCATTTTTCTCTTTGTTATTCAAAACACAGGTTCTTGCCCTTATAGATTGGAAGTTCTACACAACTAATACTCTGTATATTATAGCAGTTTGTAGTTGAGGGCATAACAATACAATAGACATACTACAAAGGAAAGAACTCTGCAGTAAAATAGAGTAAAATTGGATTCCTATTTCTCATTTAAAAGATAATCACTTAGAAATATAAGGTGACCTACTCACGGTATCCCTCTCCAGATTGAGGAAGAGTAGGGAGAGTTCTTAGGATTTTGTGAACTCATCAGTATGGCTTCTGGGGAATGTTGTGGGTTTTGGAGTCTTGCCATTCCAGAATCATATTTCTTTCTTGAGCTGTAGCTCTATGAAGCTCTGGGTTTTATCACTTTCTGGTTTCAATTGCTGCTCTGTGTGGACTTCTTTCGCCTCATTTTTCCTTACTTGTTACTTCACTGTGATTGGAGTGGGGAGATTCTACCAGGCAGCTTCATTTCACTGTCTGATCCAGAAACTTCCTCTTAAATGTTGCTTAGGAAATTATTTATAAATTATTTATAAATGAAATTATTTGTATGTATTACTTAACTTTACGTTAGCTAGTTCTTCCTAACTCAATTGCTTTCCTCAAATCTAGTTATGGAATTTCTTACACATATCTGTATTAGAGGTTTTAGAGCTCCCATTTTGAGAGAGAAAAAACATGAAACCAGAAATGTGATTCTCTTTTTTAAAAGAGAGCCAGCCCTAATTGAAAGAAAATTGTGAAGCCTATTTCTGAGGGAATTATTATTTTTTTTTATGCCAGAACTATATCATCCATATTTTCTCTTTGCTGGTGGGAGAAGCTACAAGATACAGAACACTTAGGACCCAGGGAGCTAAACTAATAGCAATTTTCTAACTATGCTCTAATTTACTTGAAATTATGTTCTGTTGTGTCTTCCCACTACTCGATATAAAGAAATAAGGGTTATATCACTATTAATTTTTTTAAAGGCCTGTTTTTAGACATCTGCCCTGAAAAATTCTACATGCTTTTATGAATGCAAAGAATCACGAAATATGTTTATATGATCATGGTCATTCACAAACTGATAACAAAAAGTCTAACTTTTAAATTTGAGTTTTTTCCCCCAAATCTATATCCTTGTTTCCACCAGCACCATAAACCTTCTGATGTTAGTTCCCATGTTTGAAGAGCAGCACTCTCTCTCTCTGCTCTGACATGTTTAAGACAAAAATTGTTTCCAAAGTCACAAGTTCTGTAACACAACTCAAAGCTTTGTTTATTCTTCAACAAGGTCAACTTTTAGAAAAAAATGTGCTATTAGACTATTAATTTTAATTATTTCTTCTCTCCTCCCTTTTATCTTATCTTCTTGTCTCTTTATTTATGCTCCTTCCCTTTAATACCTATAATTTTCTGTTTCTTTTTTGGAGTGGTCAGGTCATTCTGTACCCTACCAAGGATGCCAAATAGCATACAAAACATTTCTGACTTCCAAGGTAAATAATTTTGAGCACTATGCTGCAAATGGTGTCTTTTTTCCATTCTCCTATTATATTTCTATTGGTCCTCTGTTAAGTTTTGTTCTTTGTACTTATCCTCAGATAAGGAGATCCCTATATAGACCTGGTGTTTCCAAAAGACTAGGGAAATAGCAGGTCCTTGACCCTGCTTACTCCCTAGTTGGGTGCCAGTCAAAATGCCAACTAAGACTTACTGAGGATGAACAGGTTAACACTGTGCAATTTCTAATCCAGGCTCCCAATGTCTTTGAGGATTTCGTGTAGTACAGCTAAACTTAGGGGAGATCTTCAAATCTTGTTCCTTACATGCCTGATATTGCTAACAAACTGTGTATGTTTGTAATCCACAGCATCCACTAAAACTAGGACTCTTCCTATTTCTACCCCAACCACCTTGGTTTTGAATGTCTCAGGAAACAATGATCACCATTCTCCCTCTGTTTCCAAACCTGTGAGAGCTCCACAGAATGGAGAAATCAGCCCATTTCTTTCAACACGACTTAACTATTTATTTCAGGACATTATTAAAGGAAGATAGGAATATAAATCAATAAATAATTTCCCTGATTGCTGCAGTAAATTCCTGTAAACCAATTTATTTAAAAAAGAAAATAATCTAAGCAAACATCTTGCTTATTAAGATTTACTCAAGACCCTCACTTCATTGCATTCACCAATCCTAAACTATTATGTCATGAAATTTGCTCAATTTTAATATGTTCCCCGCCATGAAAGACCAGCTTTAAGCTACTTGAGTCTGGACACTAACACATAGAAATATCCTGCCCTGACCTCCCTCTTCTGAGACATTTCTTTTTCTTTTTTTTTTTTTTAAGATTTTATCATTTATTTTGAGATAGAAAGAGAGAGTGGGGGGGGCAGAGGGGCAGAGGGAGAGGGAGGCAATCTCAAGCAGACTCCGTGCTGACCATGGAGCCCAACCTGGGACTCCATCTCATGACTCTGAGATCATGACCTGAGCTGAAACCAAGAGTTGGATGCTTAACCACTGAGCCACCCAGGCGCCGCATCTTCTGAGACATTTCTAAGATAATAATGGTAGTGTTCTCCCTTATTACAGTAGGTTTGGTAAGTATAGTTTTGATTGATCAGCAAATCTTCTGGTAGTCTTCTGGAGAGGTGACATCTTCTGAGGTTATTTGTCACTTTAGTAAGTTTGCATATTTTTTAGTAGGGAGAAAAAATGGGAGTAGAAAAACAGTTTCATTCTCTTCCAAAAGCATGAGTAGTGGAATTTCTTGCTCATTTTTCTAGCTGATTTATTGCCTGGGCCTAACTCTGAGCCTCGTAAAAAAGAAGATGTCTTCCATTACTTCAGATACGTGAAGTTGGTTTTGTTACATTAGGCAAAATACAGCTAGGCTAAATATGTAGTTAATTGTTATCAATCCAGATACTGGCAACCTTAATGTCTTGGGATTTCTCTAAGTGCAGCAGGTTGTCTCTAAGGATTACATTTGGGCTGTATTTTCATTTTTACTACATTTTTATTTTTAAAATTATTTTAGATGAAATTGGAAGATATCCCATAAAGGACTTTTAGACAGATGTCATTTTAAGGCATAAATTTGTGCTCCTTTTCAAAGCAAAATATCTGTGTCTATCATTCAAATTGGCCATTCATTTGTTTTCTTTTTTCTCTTCATTAATCTAGTATTTACAGAGTATCTACCCTGGGCCAACCATTATGAAATGCATTGAAGATTTGCCTTCCCTACTCTGGAGAATAATCTATTAGGATAGTCCTATAAAGGTAGGTTTTATATAGCTATTGTTTATGTGAACGTAGACTTTCTCCTTGAGAAGAAAAGGTATTGCATAATGAAAAGTGGGGTTGAATGTTAGGAAGGAACAGAAGGTATAAAAAAAATCCCAACCATTTAAACTAAGAAAATGGCTCTTGACTCAAAATTTTGAAAAGGCCACATTTTCAACAGATTTATTTTATCATGTTTCCTCTAGAATAGTCTTGTAAATGGTCACTTATATAAACACTTGAGAAAAGTTGCAATTTGTTCCAGGCTAGAAATGGATACTGACTCCACTCCTCTTCCTTCCCATGCACCTCCATGTCGGAAGGTAGCCCATAAAAAAAATTACAGAGAACTGGTGTTTTTTAAATTTATTTGTTGGAAATTATTTTCAAATTAATTCAGTACTCATATCCTGAGGTCCACTCACACAAGGCCTGTATTATGAGTATTACTGAAGTCAAAGTGACTTTTAAGAATTTTTAATAATGTGTTAGCTTTCCCATTGATGTAATTATGTTTGACCAATTTCCAGAGTTGGTATTAGTAGTTTAAATATGCTGTTAACTAACAACCAAGTAATAAAAATGAGAATGCCATGTTGGACAGGATTTAGACTCAGATTAATAAAGAAAGAGCAAAATTTATGAAGATATGGTGGATTACCTCTCCAGTGTGTGACAATCTTTTGTGTTCATTTTTCTAGACAACTCCTCTTTCAAATATTTTGCCTTTCTTCACATAAGAACAATTCCAAATAGTTAATTTCAGGTCAGAAATTATGGCCCAAGTTCCTATATTACATAATTTCTATGGAGTAGGATCCACTACACAGAATTCTATCTCCCATACTACTGATTAAGATTGAAATTCCAGGGCGCCTGGGTGGCTCAGTCGTTAAGCGTCTGCCTTCGGCTCAGGTCATGATCCCAGGGTCCTGGGATCGAGTCCCACATTGGGCTCCCTCCTCGGGGGGAAGCCTGCTCTCCCTCTCCTAGTCCCGCTGCTTGTGTTCCTGCTCTCACTATCTCTGTCTCTGTCAAATAAATAAATAAAATCTTTAAAAAAAAAAAGATTGAAATTCCACAAAAAGTTTTACAATTAATTCTATTCAGTGATTTTTAGTATGTATAGTCCTGGTAGTGTTAACACAGTGTGAATGTATTTTTCATCTTTTCCTGAGTACAAATTTTTAAAAGGGAAAAGTAGAAAGAACATATAAGAGTGTTGGGTACATATAGAGTATGGAAATTAGCATTGAAGAATACTAATGAAAATAGAATAGGGCACAGATACAGAGATTAAAATATAAAAACACATATTTTGTCTCCTCAGAATTTGCCTAGATTTGGCCCTGCATGCAATGGCTTTTCTGTTCACGAACGATAAGATTTACATGTCAGTTATATTCTCAGTTTGGTTCTTCCCACTATGCATATCAATAGCTATTAAAAGAAGAATATTTTGGGGTGCCTGGGTGGCTCAGTCGGTTAAGTGTCTGTCTTCAACTCAGGTCATGATCCTGGGGTCCTGGGATTGAGTCCTGTGTTGGGCTCCCTGTTCAGTGGGGGGCGTCTGCTTCTCCCTCTCCCTCTGTCCCTCCAACCCACTCATGTTCTATCACTCTCTCTCTCTCAAATAAATAAATAAAATCTTTTAAAAAAGAAGAAGATTGTCTAGTTGTTCTCCTTTCCCTGAATACAGAGGAGAAATAAGGATTTTCATGGTAATCCAATACCAAAATGATTTTGATTGAAGAAAGGTATTTTTCTACCCCCAGAAATTTGTCAAATTCTACTGCAGTTTTAGGGATGTTTACTGAGCCCAAATTCTACAAGTTAAATCCCAGTCTTTGCATCCAGCATAAAAACCTCTGTAGGCTGGCCAGTTTTAAGACCACCTTTGTATTCAGGTTCAGAACAGAATTTTCTCAGAGTCAGCTTTAGGAGGTTCTTAACAACAAACCTCTGAAATTTGACCTTGAGCTGAATCAAGAATTCCCAGTCCATTTCAGTGTCAAACTATTCTCGGAAATACAGAGACAAAGGATTTGATACTTTGTCCATCCATGTCATCTGTATGTGTGTGTCAACAGAAGGCAGAATTTTGTCAGTTTTTTAAAGATTTTATTGATTTTATTTATTTATTTATTTATTTATTTATTTATTTATTTATTTATTTATTTGAGAGAGAATGAGAGAGAGAGAGTGGGAAAGAAAATCTGAACCAGACTCTACAATGAGTGCAGAACCTGATGCGGTGGCTCGATCACATGACTGCAAGATCATGAACCCAGCCAAAAACAAGAGATGACCCTTAACTGACTGAGCCACCCAGGCATCCCTGAGAAGGCAGAATTTCTTAAGAGGCATCATTAAGATACTAGAGGGGAGGGTATAAAATTTCCATTGGCAAAGACTCTGTGTGGGATGTAGGTGAGAGTCTGTCTGGAGGCAGGGGATGGCTTTCAAATTGTCCCCTCCAAGTCAAGACATTTAATGATCTAGCAGTGCACTTTCCTTGGACAAGAGTTGTGTTGAGATCACTGTGCTGCTCAGGGTCATAAACACTTCCATTAAGTACCTTGTCTTGTGTTTGAGCTTTTATATAATGTAACTGTAAACACTTTAATGGACAAAGGAGAAAAAAGCTAATACATCTCCCACCACCCTGAAGAGTGGTAAATGATGCAGAGGACAAAGAAAGGAAGGAAGTAGGAAACAACTGACCAGGAAAGAAACAGGAGTCAAACAATGAGCAAGAAACTCGTAAATAAATACTTCAAAACAAATGCCCAAAAGCTGATGTGTACACAAATCCTATTAACTTCTGTATTCCACAGAAATGCGGCTATAGGGTGACCAAGGGCAGGAAGGAACCAGAGTCTGAGAAGAAGGCATGATTTAATTTGGAAGCAGGAAGAGAGGATATATGGTATTGGTCCCTAAAATCTTTCAACATACAGAATCAAGTTTTCAGTATGCAGATATTGGTGTAAGCCAGTTTGAGACCTCTCAAAATAAGAAATTCCTGGAAGCAGAGGGAGGAGGTTGGTAATGAAAGAGGTAGAGGAATTTTATTAGCCAAAGAAGAAGCTTTCTACAACTTGGAACCCCCTTCAGATTAAGCTTGCATGCCAAGAACTTATCCATGCCAAGGGCTTTTCAAAGAAGACTGCAAGTAAAATAAAAACACCTGTCATGACTGTGGGTGAACCCTTCTGGACAGTTTGGCAAAAAGAGATCCCCTTGCTCTGTGGTGGAGAATGCAACCAGTTACACGAGGTAACTGTTGAGTAATCCATTGTGTAGAAGTCATAGCTATATGTACCCTCCTTCCAAAGACTGAGACTGGCCTGGCACCCAAAGCCTACTGAACTGGCTACCAGACCCTCCCTGGGAAAACTCAAAAAGGAGACAGAATTCATCTCTTTTTACTACTTCCATGTGGTGGCCGCTGCCACAGTCACTCAGGGGCCAAAATGATGTGGCCCCATGGACCTGAGCCCCTGCCATTATTCCAGACCATTGCCCCTCCTTCCTCTAAAATCACCATAAGGTTCACATCAACTGGCAGCAAGTCCATAAGTTAGTTAATCAGCTTGCCCAGCCTTGGGTAGCCTCGTTTGAAAAAAATGTTTATTGATTTTATCCATTCCATATTCTAGGCACACTTTCATTTGATGAAAGGGTTTTAAAGTTCTATCAGTTAATATTCTTAATTACAAGCAACAGAAACCCACTACCTTATGGTTGTTGAAACCTTGTGCAGAGTACCTTAATGAATTATCTCACTTGATATTTACCACAAAGGTATGCTATTATAATCCTAAAAGTACTATAATTTTAGAGATAAGCGAACTAAGGACTTCAAGAAGCTAAATTACATGTGCAAGGTCACAAAATTAACATACAATAAAGCTGTCATTTGAAAGCCAATAAAGCACATGATCTTAAGTACTTAGCCACTTTGAGGAAGAGTATATGATGACTTCAATTTAGGCCCCTGGAGAAGGAGATGTTCCATGGATCATCCAACATTTCTAGTTGGAACTTGGGTAAACAGATCTGTTTCTCAGAGAAGAGAAGAGCTCAAAGAGGTTAAGTATTGGTAACTAGAATGAAATCTTTGAAGACTATCATAAACCACTTAAGAATTTTAAACCCAAATCTGTTTCTATCTCTACCTTTAATAAGCTGTGAGACTTGGGCGCCTGGGTGGCTCAGTTGGTTAAGCCACTGCCTTCGGCTCAGGTCATGATCCTGGAGTCCTGGGATCAAGTCCCACATTGGGCTCCCTGCTCAGCAGGGAGTCTGCTTCTCCCTCTGACCCTCCCCCCTCTCATGCTCTCTATCTCATTCTCTCTCTCAAATAAATAAATAAAATCTTAAAAAAAAATAAGCTGTGAGTCTCATAGGTTTAAAAAAAAAAAACTACATATGTACAATACATATGATTTTCAAGGACCTTCTCTTTGACAATTTATACTTGTAAGATTCATCAAAAAAAAATGTTGCATTTCAAGAATGAAAGAGACTTAATTTTCTTTAGAGAAAAATCAGAGAGAAACATAACCAAACTTCAAGAATTCTTAGTTTTCCGAGTGAGTCACCAACACGGATTTACGCAAAGGAAGGAAGTAAGAAAATCAATGGGAAGCATAAACCTTTTCTATCCCACATAACAAGTTCTGTCTCCAATTCAAACAAATCTGTTTAGTCATTTAGGAAGGTGACTACATAGTATCATAATGTTTCATCTTGTCTATAAGTGTCTATGACTCAGTCTATCTCCTAGACAGTTTCAATATCAGTCACCGGGTACAGAAGCTTGTGTAAGTGAGGTAAGAGGGAAAACTAGAAATAATAAGAGAAAAAAAATTGGAAGAATCTGAAACAAAATAAGAGGTGGATACATCATCTCTTTCAACCATAAAAAAGTGATTCTATGATTCTTGTGGTGCATAAAGCTTTATTGAAGTAGAACTTACATACTACAAAATTCACCCATCATAAGTGTACAGGTCATTGATTTTTTTTAGTGGATTTATAGAGTTTGGGAACATTTCATCACCCTATAAATTTCCCTTAGACCATTCACAGTAAATCCCTGCCCCCAGCCCCAGGCAACAACTCCTTTGGTTTCTGCCTTTTCTAGAAATTTCATATAAGTAGAATCATGCAGTACATAATCTTTGTGTCTGGTTTCTTTCTCTTAACATAATTTTTTGATGTCCATGCTTGTTACAGCATATATGAAACAATTTGTTCCTAATTATTGTTTAATAGTATTCTACTGTATGAATATATCACATTTTGCTTATCCACTCACTCTTTGATGGATGTTTGGATTTTTTCCCTATTTATGACTATTGTGAATAATGCTGCTATGAACATTCATATTCCAAGCCTTTGTATAGACATATATTTTAATTTCTTTTCAGTAGATACCTTGGAGTGGGACTGTTGTATCATATGGTTCTATGATTCTAACAGCAAAATCTACATTGAAAAGTGATTAAAGCAAAGATATTTGGGAAGCATAGAACCGAAGAATAACGAGTAGCCAACTTTCTCTCCCAAACTGACATCCTCCTTTCAGGCAAGCCCACTGTTTATTCTTTTTCCAATTATCTTTCCGATGTCCAGCCCAGCAAAACACTTCACTTCACAGAATAGATCTTTTTGTTTATCATCCTTTGAGAACAGTCTTGTCTTTTCTTAGAAAACAATAGAAAGCAAAAAAAGCAAATTTATCTCCTCCAGCACTCCTTCCCTGACACACTTTCCCACTAGAAATTCATGAATTTCGATTTCTTTAAGTAACAGGAAGCTAGTCAGCTCTTTATAAATTTTAAGGGACTTAACAAAACTGCACACAAATTTTTCCGGCAGTTTTTTCTCTGACTCCTTTCCTGCTTTCTCTGCCTCTCTTCATCCTTTAAATATCCATATTTTCTGAGGGATCCATTGCCTGGCTTTTCTTCTTGCCCTGTGCTATCCCCAAGATTATCTCATCTGCCATTCTTCACATCCCTGGGACTCCCCAATCTGTATTCCCTGACCTCTCATCCTACATCAAGAACTATATTTGCAGCTTCCTTTTCAATCTTCTACTCAGTAACCTATTGGAACTCACCACTTCAGAAACTGAATTCCCCATCTTCATCCACAGACCTGCTCCCCTATCCCATTCTTTATTTTAGGAATTGGGATTACCTTTCACCCAAGCCTACAGCATAAAAGTCATCCTTGACTCCTACTCTTCCCTTGGATCTTTCTTCATATATAACCAAATACCACTTCTGTGGATTCTACCTCCCAAAGCTTGCGTCTGATTCTCCCCTCCCTTCTAAATGTGGACACTTGGCTATGACCCTCTCACGTCTCACCTGGACCACCCACTCACCTGTCTGTAGCCTGTTGTTTCCATCCTCTGTAGTGCTTCCAGGCTGGCCTTTAGAAAATGAAAGGTGGTCATATATCTACCCATTATAAAATCCTTCAGTGGTACCCCATCACTTTCAGAAAAGCAGCCAGCATTTTAAGCATGGCATGTTTTGTGGTATCTCATCACTGCCTATCTCTTGTTTCATTTCGTATCACTCTGGAGAATCCACCACAGAGAGAGAGAGAGACCAAACGATATGCAATTCCTCAGAAATACAATACTTGCTTCTCACAACATGTACACATCTTTGCACATGAAGTTGTCTCTGCCTGGTATGCTTATCTCTGCCTTTTCCCCATCTTCACATTGCAAACTCAACTCCAGGAAGCTTACCCTATATCCCCAGAATGGCTTACATGTCCTTCCTTTGTGCTTCCAGGACTTTTCCTATATCTTGCAGTAACAATCTCCATGCCATGTTGTAGTTTCTCTTAATTTTATGACTTTCCCACTCGAGTTTGAATTTGTTTAAGGCATTGTCAGTATTGCAGCAGAGTGTTAAAAGTACAGACTGCTTGGATTTGAATGTTGAGTCTGCCTTTTCCTAACTCCATGACCAGGGGGAGTGTTTTGAACTCTCTGTGCCTCAATTTCCTCATCAGCAAAATGGGAGAAATAATAGTGCCTACTCCATAGGACTATTGGGGAAATGAAATTAGTTAATCCATCTAAAACACTTTGAAGGTCGATTGTCTTCTTCTTCTTCTTCCTCTTCATCCTCATCTGTATATACCTAGTTCCCAGCTAAGCACATAGCATGTGGGATGTGCTGCTTGTGGAAGAAATTCATAAACTAACAATCTTTATAGAAGGAATAGCTAAAATAAGACAGTGTAATTTTGTTCTCTCCCATCCAAGAGACTACAAAAACAAAAGTGCATAGAGTCAATGAAATCTTGAAGAGTACCCATGATTAGTAGGGGTGATATAGTGTCACAAGGGTAAGGGAAGAGACTCTTTCAAAGTAAAGAAGATTAAGTTTGGCATATTTTGGAGATATCAAGGAGACAGAAAACTGAAGCAAGGCATTTGGACCTCAGCACTGATATTTTTGAGAGCATGCTTTTTACTGAAATGGGCATGGAAAGAGTCACACTGTTGGAGGTGGAGAGGCTGAGTGAGTGGTGAGGAAATCAGGACATAGGTACAGACCAGCTCAAGAGGTCTGACAGTGCATGGGAGGGTTAAAGTATGATGGAGGTTAAGGAGAGAAAGAGAATGCTTATGAGTTGAGTTTCCTAACCATACCAGTTTACTAGTTTTCCCTTTTGAGGGGATAAATGTTGCCTTTACCAGAGGAAAGAACTCTTCACATCACCTTGTGGCCAACTTCTCTAGTTCCTAATCATCAGTGTCTTGCCAGGAATAAAAAAAGGTGACAAATCCCATGGGGAATGTCTGATTTTTTTTTTTTTTTGCAATGCTCCATTTACTTGAAGAAACCCATTGTTCTACTATTCTTGCCACATTTTAAAAGTGAAGAGATGGACGTGGAGAAAGAAGAGCAAGGATGTCACCCACTTGCTAAAACTTGTAAGGAATGTATTAAATGTTTGAGTCAGAGATATTAATCAAGACATTAGTCAATTTTACATAGCTCATCATGAGACATTGTAAGTTCAAAAATTCCAAGTAAACTGATCTCATTATTAACATAAATACTGAATTTTTAACTTAAAAATGGTATTTTTCTCGGGGCACCTGGATGGCTCAGTCAGTTAAGTGTCCAACTCTTGATTTTAGCTCAGGTCATGATCTCATGGGTCATGAGATCGATCCCCACGTCAGGCTCCATGCTCAGTGGGGAGTCTGCTTGAAGATTCTCTCCCTCTGCCCCTCCCCCCACTCACACTTTCATGCTCTCTCTCTCTAAAATAAATAAGTAAATCTTTTTAAAAAATTATATTTTTCCCCTAATTAAAAAATTAAATCAAACTTCATATGGAAACTGTAAAAATTATAAAGTACAAAAAAACAAAAATTAAAATTTATTCTAGTCCTATCACCTAGAATAAAGTCCTATTGGCACTTTAATATATTTCCAACCAATATTTCTCCTACACATATGTGTGCATACATACACACACACTAAAAATTTACAAAATTTATAGCATATTCTATATAAATTTTCTATCCTGCCTTATCTCACTCAATCATACCATGGACTTTTTTCCATATCCTTGAAAATTCCTTGGAAACACAATTTATAATAATTACATAAAATTCCATCTATTTTATTTGATAATCTCACTTTCATTGGACATTTATGGGGAGCTTTATTCAAGTTATTTGCCACCATAAATAATGCTGCAAAAAATCTCCCTGTTTATTAGCATTTGACTCAAAGTCTGATGATTTCTTAAGAATGGGTTCTTAGAATGATTACGATGTTAAAATGCTCCTCACCAAAAAGCACACATTCTGTATTATTTTCCAGGAGTTAATAATAACTGACATTCCTACCACTGAGGAGAGATGGGACCAGTCTTCTTGTGCCTACCCTTGCCAGCATTCCTAGTATCATTTTTCACATGATTCATGAAATATGAATCCAAAGTTTAACTGCATTTTCACTTACTAATGAATCTGAACCTTTTAAAATCCATTAAAGTCCATTTGCATGTCTTGTTTTTATGTGGTTTGACCATGTATTAATTGAAGCCTTCTTGTTTTTCTTAATCATTTTAATAAATATCTTTGTAAGAAGGATATTAACCCTTTTGTCATATTAATTTGTTTTTTAATTTTAATAGTATTTTATATTCTTTCATAGTTAAAAGTTTGTATGGTTAAACTTTGTACATCTGAATGTTAAAGTAGTTTCAATATTTGGCACTTCTTCATGGCTTTTATTCTTAGAAAGACTTCCCCTAATCTAAATCAGATGGACGTTATTCATATTTTTCTTTTAAAACATGGTTTTATATTTTATATTTAACTCTTTAATCTATCTGAGTTTACTTTGGTATATACAATGAAATAAAGTTTTACCATTATATTTTCCAAATATTATCCAATCATCACAGCACAATTTTATCAACTTATAATCCAACTTGGCAGTACTGATTTGTGAGACCACTGTTCTGGGTAATACATAAATTCTTCTATTAACTAAGGTCTACTTTTAAATTTTTTATTCTGTCCATTGATGTGTTTATTGATTTTGGTACTAGTAAAGTAACGTGTTGCTAACTAGCTTTAGAGTATGTTTTGGTACCTCATAGGGCATTAATGGCATTTTATTGTTTTAAATCTAGAGCTTCCTGTGCTTTTACTTTCCCAGGGACAGACTCTACCCCCATACTGAATTTCCAAAACATATGTAGGAAATACAAGTCTTTGATCCCAGGTGCCATTGAACTTTTAAAAGTGACCTCTCGGTTCCTGGTAAACATTCTTTCTCTGGTGATAGAGTTGTGATAGACCCTAATAGGGGTGGTTAAAGAACAAATCACCCTGAACTAGAAAGTTTCATGTTGAGCACACTGCTTCCCAGCCTATATATTGAAACAATGTAAATGACTAATTTTCAAAAGGAGGATCTCTAAGTTTTCAATAAAATTAAACCAAACATTTTTCTCCTTAGTTTTTCAGTCCTTCCATCATAAACCTTAATTGAATAAGAAAACTATTTATTTCGGGGCGCCTGGGTGGCTCAGTCGTTAAGTGGCTGCCTTCGGCTCAGGTCATGATCCCAGGGTTCTGGGATTGAGCCCCACATTGGGCTCCCTGCTCGGCGGAGAGCCTGCTTCTTCTCCCTCTGTCTGCTGCTCTGCCTACTTGTGCTCTCTCTCTCTGTGTTAAACAAATAAATAAAAATCTTTAAAAGAAAAAAAAAGAAAACTATTTATTTCTCTTCATCAAAGTAGCCCATAAAATATATTCGGTTTGTTAATTGGACCTGTGAAAATAATAAGCTGAACTGTGTTCATAGTATTATTTTTAACTTGATAATCAAGCTCCCTTCTTTAGGGACAGAACAGAAAACAGTGATTCCAACTCATTTCTCAAGCTGATACTCACAAATGAAATCTTTTTTGGCAGGGAAAATTGTATTTAAGAGTAAGTTCCTTCCTGGAAAGAAGTAAGAACACCATGGTGATTCACTGAAAATGTACAGCTCTCTTGGGCTGGTGATGATCCGAAGGAGAGACCTCAAGTGCTTTCTTAAAAAGAAAAAAAAAGCCATTTTGTCAAGGATGCATTTTCTGAATCACAATATAGCACTAACAAATGCTCTTCTAAATATCAGAAAGCTCCATGTTTAGACCTTGCCAAGTCACTTCCTCAATTTCATTGGCTAGTGCACAGCCTTTAAAATTTCTCTTTCCTTAAATTAATCCAGTCTAAACATATTAGTGAGTAACTGTACATGTGCAATCTAAATGTCAGCATTCTCCACCAACTTGGTAAAATGCTTTCTTGTAAGGAAAACAGGAATTCATATTCCAAAGAGATTATTTCCAATCTAAAAACATTAACATTGCTTAATTCTGAAAATAACCCTGTGTTTGATAGGAGAAAGCAAAGATTTTGGCTTTTTTGAGAGGTTTGCAGCATCTCTGTTTAAAGGTGCTCTAATAAACAAGCCTGAGACTTATAAATTATAAAACAGAAATGTGATTGTATTTAATTGAATTCAATAAGCTTCCCTTAGTTTTATTTGAAAAGAATTGGGAAAAAATTACTTCTGTTTATTGTGTAAAAAAAAAAGGTAAGCTTACAGAAGATAAAATTCCTTCTCATGAACTCATTTGCAATTCTTGTTATATCATGAGAGATCTTGAAACCTTATTTAATATTTCATGGTGTTCATGTTTCACGCCTTAAGTTAACCAGTTCATAATCTCAACACTAAGGTCACCGATCCAAAACTTCTGGGAAATCAGTAATGATTTGAAATTTGTTTGGATTGACTTTGGCTTAATAATAAACTCTCCAATAGTTTCTTCTCAAATAGCATTCAGGCTGAAAGCTTACATAAGAACTCATAAGAGATTTATAATGACCAGGAAAATGTAAGTATTGTATAGGATAGGACAGCTATAATGCTGAATAATCAAATATTAGACTTTGAAAACCCTGTAAGATAGAAATATTAGATAAAGGGATATCTGGTGCCCAAAGCCTAAAGTAACAAAGGAACAATAAGGAAACAAGCAACAATGGATGTGTGTATGTAGGTATGTTGGGGGTGGGAGAAGTAGGAAAAGGAAGAGTATGCTAACTAATATTTTTTAAAACAAAAAAATTTTCATAAATGTACAATAAAAGTGAATTTTTTCATAGGGCATTCAGTACTTGTTTGGTCCCACAATTAGTCCTTACAACAATTCTGTTAATTAGATACTACTAACCTCAAAACAAGTACTTCTAATCTTCAGTTTAATGACCAAGCATATTCTCTGAGAAGCTGTCTGCTAAATACCAACTCTGTGAGGGGCAAGGAACAAAACACTTGATAGTATTCCAGTATTTAGCAGGCCATGGCTTAAAATGAATACCACATTTTTTTCTATTGATCCTTCCTACTCGAGTATTGTGTTGACTTTTGCACAGCCACAGATATTGAAATAAATTGTTAAAGATTCATTTCCTAGATTATATCTTAAAATTCAAAACCTAATGTATTTAAAATAAAGAAGTTCTATTTCCTAAGTTCATTGTTATAGTTAATAACCCAAAATCAAGAGAGCACAGTCTTGAACTGCATTGAGGAGGTCTGCCCTTACCCTGACTGCCTGCCAGAAGATAGAGTAACTCTTCTCCTGAGGTATAAGATTCTATCACCCAAACTTCTACAATATTTATAGTGTTACGTTCAATTAAAAATTACCACTGCTCCCAAGAAATAGAATCAAGAGAATAAATAAACTAAGAAAAGTCACAAGTGATCCAGATTTTTGAGTTGTCAGGCATAGACTTTAAAATTGTGACTAATATCTCTAAGAAAACAGATGACAATGGAGACTTTATTCACAAAAAATTGAAACCTATAAGGAAAAACTAAAATAGAAACTCTAGAACTTAAAAATAACTAAGTTAGGAACACAGAAAATGAGTTTAACCTATAAAGAAATAGTGAAAGAAATAGTGAAGAGAAAGAAATGGAGAAAGAAATACTGAACTAGAAGACAGGTAAGTAGACTATTTCCCAACTTAAACACAAAAACAATAGAAAATACAGAACCGAATATGAAGCATAAAGACCATAGTGAATATGTCTACATATGTATCATTTGAGGCTCTGAGTGGTAAAAGCAAGAGAAGGGGCAGAAATAATATTTAAATAGTAATGATTTTTATACAGACTGATGAAGAAAGAAAGAAAATTCAAATTCCTAAAATCATAAAGGAAAGAGGGACATTACTATAGACATTCAGAAAAAGAAATTATAAGGGAATAGTATGAACAACTGTACACCAACAAATTAGATAGCTTAGGTGAAATGGAAGACTTTCTAAAAATAAGTAATTACCAAAACTGACAGAAGAATAAATAGAAAACCTAAATAGACCTATAACTAATACAGAGATTCAATTATTAATTTTAAAATTCCCCAGAAAGAATATTCCAGACCCTAACAGCATCTCTGGTAAATGCTACCACACATTTAAAAAAGAATTAATACCAATCCTTCACAAACATTCATAAAACAGAAGGTAAAGGAACAATTCCCAACTCATATGAGGACAGTGTATTACCCTGATGCTAAAACCAGACAAAGATATAACAGGAAAAAAATAACTACAGACCAAATAGTTCTTATGAATATATATGGAAAAATCCTCACAAACTGAATCCAGAAAGTTATGAAATGGGTTATATACTATAATCAAGTGGGATTTAATCCAGGAATTCAAGGTTGGTTTAATACTCAAAATCCAATTACTGTAATACATCCTATCTGTATAATAAAATACAAAACCCATATGACCATTTCAATAGGCACAGAAAAAGGATTTGACAAAATCCAATACCTTTCATGACAAAAACACTCAACACACTAGGAATAGAAGGAAAATTCCTCAACCTGAAAAGGGCTTCTATAAAAACCTACAACTAGCATAGTACTTAACAGTGAAAGACTGAATAATTTCCCCATAAGATAAAGAGCAAATCTTTAGATCTCCACTCCTATTCAACATTGTACTGAAGGTTCTAACCAGAGTAATTAGACAAGAAAATTAAAGTTATCCAAATTGAAATGGGACAAATAAAGAACATGATGTTATGTAAGGAAAACTCCAAATACTTCCCTAAGAGATAATGAGTGAGAATTTTCCAAAAGTTATTACAAATAGAAACCATAGACTCAAGAAGTGCAAGAAATTCCAAGCAAAATATATACAAAGAAAACTACACCAAAGCACAGTTTTCAGCATAACACAAAGACAAAGAAAAAAAACTTATAATAACTATACAAAAAAGACATTATAAATCAAGGAGCAACATTAAGACTGATATTCCCCCTCTGAATGGAAAGGATAGAAACCATAAGAAAATGCAATCACAACTTTAAAATGACAAAAGAAAAAACTGTCTAGAATTCTATACTCAGCAAAAACAACTTTTAAAATGAAAGTGAAATGAGTGTTTCCAGACAAGCAAAAATTGAAAAAAAAAAAATCTATTTGCTAGAAGGTTTAAGAAAAAATAATTGTAGAGTTCTTCAGACAAGAGGAAAATGATCCCAGATAAAAACATAGGAATGCAATAAGGAATGGGGAGCAATGGGATGTGTAAGTATGTATGTACTCATTGGTCAAAGCCAAACGTATGCATAACTTATGAACCAGCAATTCCACTCCAAGTGGAATGCCCCTCAGAAATGTACATTGATGTTCATCAAAAATGGATAAAATGTGAACAGTAGCATTATCAAAAACAGGCAAATACTGGGGAAAAAATTCAAATGTCCATCAACAGGAGAACAGATAAAGAAATTGTGGGATATTCATATAATGGAATACCATTCAGAATGAGAAAAATAGCTTCCATACACAATAACATGAATGAATCTTGAAAACATAAAGAAGTACGTAACTGTATGTCTCCATTTGCATAAACCTCCAAAACAAATCAATGCTGTCACATATCAGAATAATGGTTAGCTCATTGGAAGTGAGCAAAAAGGGGTTGTGATGGTCAACATCTTGCTACAGGTAATGGTTATATGGATATGTGTACTTTGTGAAAATTCTTCCAGCTATACTCTAGAAACTTGTGCACTTTTATTTATGCATGTTTTGCTTCAACCAAAAGTTTACTTTAAAAATGCCAGCATGGTAGTTTTTTGCAATGATAGATTACTCTCTTCAGAATTTTACAAATAGAAGCTTGCCAAAGGTCTTTGAAAACCCTTTAAGTGGTCCTCTTCTTAACTCCTTGGAATCAAACTTGCACATGGCCTTTGGATAGCCTGAGACTATTAGATCTTGACCTCTATTTCAAATGCCTGTTGGGAGTAAAAGGCCCAGGAAACTCTTCTTCGGGGATCAGATTTGGCCCTCCTCATGGTATTCATATTTCAAAATCACCTGAAGTGTGATTTTCCTTAAACATTTAATGTAAAATCTATTCATCTTGATTATACCCCTGTTGCATGGGACAAAAAATAATCATCTTTCCTGTTAAAATTATGCAATCCAGCTATGTGCTCATGGAGATTGTCTTTAGAAAGAAATAGGATGTCAATGACTATCACTAACATTCATTGCACATGGCTATGGCAGATATTCATGCCAAAGTAAGTTATTGCTCACTCTCTGCAGGATTTGTGTTCCATCTGCAATAGACAGGGTGGTTCCCTGCCCCCTAGGGCTCTGCATGTAAGTGCAGGCCCTATAATCTTTCATCATACAAGCCCATTATTTTGGTCTTCCATTTGGAATTACTTTGCCCACACCCAAATTCGTACTGGGAGGGAATACAAGTTGGGTTGCGGGGGAGAAAAAGAGAGGTCCATGGTTTGTTGGACTATCTTTGGAGTCAATCAGGTGTGTTGTACAGGCAGGAACCGGGGGCCCTGCGGAAGCCATTTGTTCTGCCTCAGATAATCCCCCTCCTTCTGTGGTTGGGTGTGATATGTCTCATCATCTTCAAGCTTGTTTGTTTTGGCTGTAGAAAACAAGTTCATACTCTTGCAAGAGAGTAAGTAAGTGAAGGGGAAAAAAATTTCCTTTTCCAATGTCAGGAGAGAGCCAAACACTTGGCTGCAATTACTTGACATTTTCTGGCTGAGGCTCCATCTTCCAGCCTAAGCTGTGTAAGTAGAATCAGAAGCTGATACACCTGCCACAGAGGGGACACCACACTTTGAGTGTCCTCAGGTCCTCTAGGCCAACTGCAGGCCTGCTTCCACTCCTGAAACCTGGCTATAATAATCAGGTCGGCCACAAGGGTTTTGTCGTAAGACGTCACTGATAATATGACTAAATGCAGAGATGAAAACTTTCAGTTTGAAAAACTCTGAGAATCAATCATTCGACATTATTTAACCAAAGTGCTGCGACGGAAATTGGAATTTAAACGTGGTTTTCATTTAATACGCCATTGATCTGTTAATTATAGCCCCTTACTCTGGCTACTCGCACCTTAGCATATTTGCATCAGACATCCCCTGTGCCTGACACACTCTCCCCAGATACCCACACAGCCGTAATGGTCTCTCCATGCCCTTGCTTGTCACCCTCTCGATGAGGCCTTGTTCCAAGTTTCCACTCCCAACCTATCCCATACTCCTGATTCCCCCTTATCCTGTATGCTTTTATCTTTTCTTATGGCAATTGTTACTTCAATAAAATAATTTATTTTTGTCCATTGTTTGTGGCTGTTCCCTCCCTTTCAAAATGTGAGCCCTGTGAGGGCAGGGACTGTTCTTCTACTGATTGGTTTATCCTAAACACCAGAGCAAGGCCTCGACAATAGTAGTTGTGCAATAAATATTTTTGAATGAATTAATTACTGAAATATGAGCATTTCCTCTGAACTCAGAAACTTGACAGTTGCTAGAATAATAGAACCCAGATGTCAAAAGCATTGTCCTCACTTAGTGGATTGACTCACAGGGACTTTATGGCAAGTAGACTTAGCTTTTCAGGCTCCTGGACCCAAGCCCTAGACAAGGCACAGAAATTCTGAGAAAATGGTAGGAACTGGTATTTGTTTGATGCCTTACAATTTACAAAACACTTTCACAAACACTTTCTCATGAGATCCTCACAGGAACCCTTTGAAGAAGACTTTATTATCCATATTTTTTTAAATGTAGAAATAAGAATCATATATTCTAATTTTTCCCCAGAGTCTCCTTGTGACTAAGTGACAGAATCAGGACTTGAAAATGGGCCTTCATCCAGCTCTTGATTGATATTTCTATCAACCCTAGCTTCACCTATAATAACAATACACATCAGGAGGAATTACCACAGATACATACTTTCAATAAAGATGTAAAAGAAATCATACAGAGTTTGGTAAAGGACAGACAGGCACTTCCAAAAAATTACATCATGAGGGGTGTCAATAAGCTGAGCCTATGATAAAACTATGACATAACTCCGGTCACCTTTCATGTTGTACTTCAATGAAAGATAATGTCAATATACTTGTCAGACATATACGGTCCCTTATGACAAATCTGACTGATATCTGTAATATATTTTTTATTTTTTTAAAGATTTTATTTATTTGAGAGAGAAAGAGAATGAGCAAGAGAGCGAGCAAGTGAGAAAGAATGCACACGAGCCAGGAGAGGGGCAGAGAAGCAGACTCCCTGCTGAAGTGGGACTCGATCCCAGGACCCTGGGATCATGACCTGAGCCGAAGGCAGACATTTAACTGACTGAGCCACCCAGGCGCCCTGTAATATATTTTTTTAAAGCAGATTAATTTCACATTATATGTTAAAAAAAAAAAGATAGTAGGAAGGGAAAAATGAAGGGGGGGCAATCGGAGGGGGAGACAAACCATGAGAGACTATGGACTCTGAGAAACAAACTGAGAGTTCTAGAGGGGATGGGGGTGGGGGAATGGGTTAGCCTGGTGATGGGCATTAAAGAGGGCACGTATTGAAGGGAGCCCTGGGTGTTACATGCAAACAATGAATCATGGAACACCACATCAAAAACTAATGATGTAATGTATGGTGATTAACATAACATAATAAAATAAAATAAAATAAAAAGCAGGTTAATTTCTAGCAACCTTGACAGTTCTGGAAAATGCCCAGAATTTAGCTGCTACAGATCATTTAATACGGGGGAGGAATATTTTTATACATGTAATAAACATAATAGCTTTCATTATGCCACCATTTTACAAAAGGAAAAATTCTGGTACTGATCATCTAAGTATTCACTTGAGATTATTGAATTTAAGCAAAAAGTCATTTTCTGAAGTAACAACAGGCTAGGCCTCATCTATAAATTCAAAATGTCTTTTACATTAATTCAATTCACATATATTTATTGAGTACTTCAGAGAGGACAACCACTTATAGAAGAGAGAGAAAGCAAAGATAAGCATTACAGTAGTGTCTGTTTTCAAGGAGCCTCAAATATCCTCGGAGAATAAAATAACGGCATGCGTAATTATAAAACAGAACAATTATAAAACAAGGAATTATAAAACGTCTCTTTCTATAGAAAGAGATGAAGTGCTGTGAGGATTCCAAAATTAATGACGTCATACCTGGTTGAGATATTTAGAAAATGTAAAAGGGACTGGATTTAGTCTCCTGTCTAAAACTAACAAAAATCCAAACAAAATATTTGCAACAACTGTTTTCAAGACCCTATCAGGCAAAAAAGGACGCTAATTCCTGAGAGACTAAAAATAAACAAGGTGAGCCACCTGCTGAGCTGCCTTCTTTGAGAGTTTTCAGGCAGCCATGCAGCCAGAGGGAACCCAAATGGAGCCCATTGGATTCCTGAGTTGAAGAGATAGGATTGAAAGTCCAATAGACCAAAGCGACTAGAATTTGCAGGACAATCTGCGGACAATGGGAGAGCTTCACAGATAAAGAACTCCAGATACCTTGAGTATTTCAGAGTACTGATCAGCACGTGCATGTGAAGAAACCACCCTAAGCCAAGGAAAGAACCACTAAGGATTACAGGGAAACATGGCCCGTGCTCACACAGGACTGGGAATAGTGCCTGGTCCTACCAGGCAGATGGAAAAACTACGTAATTCATGGGGCCTGGGGTAGAGTGATCAGAAGGGTCTTGCCTCAGTGGTGGTGAATAATTAGCTCTAGCCCGCCCTATCTAACAAATTTTAAGAGCAAGAATAAAAGAAGCAAACTGTTTCCAAGTATTTTAACTGCATCCCAGAACAAAGTTCGATAACATTTACATGCATACAAAAATACCCAATACCCAAGAAGGTAAAATTTCAGAATATTCTGAACAAAAAGAGAAGTCAGACCAAAAAAAAAAAGAGCACATACTGTATGATTCCATATATATAAAACTCTAGAATGAGCAAACTAATCCCTAGTGACACATCAGATCAGTGGTTGCTTGGAAGCGGGGGGGGGGGGGCGAGGGGGAGGGGCAGGTAGGAAAGAGTAAAAGGGAAATATTCTAAGCTGGCACAAAGAAACTTTTAGGATGATAGATACGTTCATTATTTTTATTGTAGTGATGGTTTCTCAGGTATATACATATGTCAAACCTTATAAATTGTACATTTACATATCTACAGTTTATTTTATATCAATTATAGCTCAATAATTATTTATTTTCAATTAGTCAACATATAGTAAATCATAATTTTTGATGTAATGTTCAATGATTCATCAGTTGCATATAACACCCAGTGCTCATCACAACATGTGCCCTCCTTAATATATACTTCACTAAAAAATCCTTCCCTGCTTGGTCTTGTAGTCATGTGAGTTCACAAGAGAAAGGCATATAATTTTATTTAATGGAACACAAAATATATTAAGAAAAATAGCAAAGGTCAAGTGGGAAAGAAAAAGTTATATGGATATCCTTAAATGGTATCTTCATTGGGTAAAAAATGAGTAGCCTATGGGGCACCTGCGTGGCTCAGTAGGTTAAGCATCTGACTCTTGATTTCAGCTCAGGTCATCATCTCAGGTTCATGAAATCTTAGGGTCGCTGAGCATGGAGCCTGCTTAAGATTCTCTCTCTCCCTTTTCCTCTGCCCCTCCCCCCATCACTTGCGCTTATTCTCTCTTTCTCAAAAAAAAAAAAAGTTATCTACAAAGGGTTTTGTTTTTTGCTTTTTGCTTTTTTTCTCAAAAGATTATATGATCAGAGTTACACTTGATGAAATTAAATTTGCTATATTTGGCCAGTAGTGTTTCAACAAGATGTATAGAAGATTCTAAAAGTGTGAAGATTATTTCGGAAGCTATCATATTAGCCTCATTTGTGAAATAAAAGTTAAACCAAAAACCAAACTACATGATCAAAATGGAGGTGCTTTTGACAGAAGTTATCCCAAGGAGTTGATTGGGGAACAGGTTAATTGGTTTATATTCGTAGAAACACTTTCATTCATTTAGTGGTGATTTAGATGTACACCAGCATGGTTAACCGTAGTGTAGCTTAAATGGGAACTCACTGGTAGATCTGTGAAGAAAAGGCTGTTTCTAATTTCTCAGAAAGACAATTTATTCCCAAACCATTGTCTCATATAAAATGTTCTGTACATGCATTTTTTTTTTATTTTTTTTAAAGATTTTATTTATTTATTTGAGAGAGAGAGTGAGAGAGAGAGAGAGAGCACAAGAGGGGGGAGCGGGAGAGGGAGAAGCAGGCTCCCCGCCGAGCAGGGAGCCCGATGCGGGACTCGATCCAGGGACTCCAGGATCATGACCTGAGCCGAAGGCAGTCGCTTAACCAACTGAGCCACCCAGGCGCCCGTACATGCATTTTTTTAGGATCACCCAAGAGCTCTGTTACTCTGGATTCTTATTCTTTGCTATCTGCTCCACTTTTTAAAATCATAGCTGTCAAATATGCATAAAGTGTCTATTGAGAAGTTTATAGCATCACTGGGAGATTAAAAGGACTAGAGTACTTTCTGAGCAAAGAGATCTTATATCCTGCCAGAAAGAATCATATCCAAATCAACAGATGTCATGGATTTTTTTAATGTATATACAGTGTTCCAAACTTTGTAACTAATTTGGCAGACAAGAATGAATATTATGTTTGAGAAAAACTATGGTTAGAGAAACCACTGGATTGATGTATTACCCAGAAAATTCTGGGAGGAAAAAAAGACTAATTTAGAGACCATTTAGCTTGATAAATGAAACCACCAACAGCCTTTGATTAATTATGTGAATGACCAACTCTTGCAAAAAATTCAATCTGGAACATAATAACGAACAATAAGGAGTTACATACACAGTATAGCAAGGTCCGAGTTTCAGCTCTGAGTCCTTAATAATGGATCAAACACATAGTTAGAGACAGTTAACCTTAATCAGTGGCAAACCTTAATCGGTGGATCCCCAGTTCCCATCTTCACCCTAACCCCCACCTCACAACAACTGCTACCCTTTACTATAGGAGAAAGAAGTATATTTTTAGATGAATTGAACCTAAAATCTGAGATGTTCTGGCCTCAAGAACATCTGCAGAAAGGAAGACTGGAATGAGGTGCTTGACTGAACACAACTGTACTAAGTGAAAATGTACACACTAAATAGTGAAATGAAACCTGCACAGATCCAGAATGCCACCTTTCAGTCTTCTACTGTCTTTGAACTTCTACCAGACTGGAGAATCTACTCTTCTCTGGAGAAAGTTAATGTAGTCAGAAAAAAAAAAAAAAAAAAACCCTGATATGTAGGTTGCAACCCCAAACCTGGATATTGCCCATTTGCTTTACAATGAGTGCTTCCTGCCAATGAAATACACTATGTACAAGAGGTTTATAACCAATCCTTCAAGATCTCATTTTCAAGTGTGAATGAATAGCCAAGGATCATCAACAGATATTTGAGTAAAGTCTCTTACATGAAGAAGAGAAATCATGTGAAGGAATCAGAAGAAAGTGAGACTGTGGAAGTAGTAGAAGAAAGAAGCGCTGTGAATTGTGTAAGACTGATGAATTGTGTAAGACTGATGAATCACAGACCTGTACCCTTGAAACAAATAATACATTATATGTTAAAAAAAAGTAATTCAGAGTATGCTTAACTACAAACAATTAGTAGTAAATTTAACAATAATGTATAAGATGTATGTGAAAAAAATTTTTTTTAATATAAAAAAGAAAAGAAAAGAAAACAGCAGAGAGAAAAGAAAAGAATTATATCATCCACCCTCGGGGATAAGGGTATATTCTATGCATGAAATAAGAACAGGATATTATTTTTAAGGGGCATTTAGGAACTAAAAAAGATCTCTTAGAAATTAAAAATATGATAGCAAAAATAAGAATTATGAGCACAAGTGGGAAGATAAAGAAATCTTCCTAAAATAAAGAGGTGGACAAAGATGAAGAGACGATACTGATGAGAATCTAGAATATCAAAATCCATTAGGATTTTCAGAACAGATGGAAAAAATAATATAAGAAATTTTTACAGAACTGAAAAGCATAAGGTTTCCAACTGAAAACATTCAGGACAAAAACGATTATATGTATGTAACCATTCTATGACACCTCACCATGGGTGTTTAGGGGAAAAGAGAAGATCCTAAAATTTCCAGGGGGGGGAAAAAAAAGGTCACAAGCAAAGAACTGAGAATAGGTGTATCACTGTACTTCTCAACAGCAATGATAAAAATAAGAAAATAATGGAATAATATCTTTAAAATTCTTAGTAAAATTAGTTTCTACTTAGAAGTTTATGTCTCAGCAAGCTATCAGTATAGAGTAAGGATAAAATGGAAACAATTTCAGACATTCATGGTCTTTATTTATTTCCTGTGTATCCCTTCTCATTGTGTTTCTCATAATGTGAAATCCCTTCACATTATCCAATGTGCATCATGGTGATGCACATTGGATAATGTGCATCACCAAAATAAAAGGGAGTGGGGGAGCCAAGAAAAAGACATGAACAGAAAATGAGAATCCTGTACAGGAACAAAGTACAGAGAATTCCTGAAACTTCTGCAAAAGGACATCCCAGGATGATAGCTATCATCCTGTATACCAAATCTACTTTGGAGCAGGAGTACAGAAGGCACTAGAAGTCTCCAGGAGGAAAAAAATAGAAATTACAGACTACCTGACCAATTTGACCATATAGGAAAATGTAAAGAGAGGTAATCTACAGAGCGGTTGGAAAATGCGGAGAGACTCAGTCTTAGGTTCAAAGAAACAGCAAATGAAAAAACAAAAAGAAAGACAATTATTAACCCCAGGAGATGCAAACAGCAGAAAAAGAAAAAGAACATAAACATGCACATTAATTGGTTGTGCAGTAAACAATATTTGCTATCATAATCAATGAAAATATTTAATAAAAATTGTGATATAGCTATACTGGAAAAGGTGAGATGCAACAGAGTTAAAATCTTTATATATACCATAGTAAGAAGTCCATGTAGACCATGTCTACAAATGCCTAATCAAGAGAAAGTATTATACATATACATTACTTAGAATTATGGAGGTAATTTCTTGAAGAAGTTAAAAGAATTAAAAGTAGCCATCTTTTGAAAGTGTAATGGGATAAAAAAAATCACTAAGGGTCTCCTTTTTTTTATTATAAGCTTTTTACACTGTTTAAATGGCTGCATTTGAGTATGAGATAGGTGAAGCCTTTGTTTCTGAACTCTTCTTCTGCAAATGGCAGCATAGTCAATAATTTTCCCTTCATATTGCTTAACTATATTGATTAATAAGTAATTTCTTAATTTCCTTTTCAATTTTTGCCAAATAAACACTGAAGTCTAGGCTTCCCCCATGGCCACAGAGTCTAGCTTGTAAATTCAGAATTTTTCCCTGAATGCTTTTTAAAGTTTTTGCACAAATATAGATTCTAATCTTTTATCAATTTCTCATTGAAATGTTTATATTTTTGCTGAGTGATAAATATTATATTTGAAGTTACCCAGAAAGCTCCATTGAACAATTTATATGATTACATTGATCACTAATGCATCAATAGCAAGATTTATTTAAAGTATAGGCAAACTTCAATAATTATGAAATTGTGTTATATTTAGGGGTTGGCTTTTTTTCAGCCCTAATAAGTTAAAATTTCTTATGGGGTGCCTGGGTGGCTCAGTTGGTTAAATGTCAGACTCTTGATCTCAGCTCAGGTCTTGATCTCAGGGTCATGAGTTCAAGCCCTGAGTTGGGCTCTGCGCTGGATGTGGAGCCTACCTAAAAAAATAAAATATAAAATAAAATAAAATCTCTTGAGTTGACTTAGCTTGAGATCATTTTGTCATTGCAATTACTATGTCACAGAACATCAGAAAACTGAAATTTATTATCTCTTACTAAAAAATTTTAAGTATCAAGTTATCTTTCAAAAAAACCGTGGATGTTTCCTGAAATTTTTTACAATTCTTTGATTGTTTATATATTGCCTAAACCCCAATTAACCTGTACTGCTCACTAGTAGTATTTTAACAACTGTATACATAACACAGTTTATATTCGAATCCATCAGAGTGCTAAATTAGAAGTTTCAAAAGAGGCACCAAGGTCAATAGACATCAGATATCAAAATGACTTATGACACTAACTTAGACGATCTCGCAGTAAGTGTTTGATAATCAGTTAGATAAATCAAATATATCTAAGATTGTTATGAGTTGAATTGTGTCCTGCTAAGAAAGGTATGTTGAAATCCTAACCCTCAGTACCTCAAATTATGACCTGGGCTATTGCAGATATAATTGGTTAAACTGAAGTCATACTGGATTAGGGGGGCCACTAATTCAATGTGACTGGTGTCCCTATAAGAAGTTGGCTATGTGAAGATAGACATACAGGAAGAATGCCTTGCGAAGGCAGAGGATGGGAGTGATGCATCTATAAGCCAAGTAATGCTACAGATTTCCAGCAAGCCACCAAAACCTAAGGAGAAGCAAAGAAGGACTCCCCTACAGGTTTCAGAGGGAGTATGGCCCCACTGACACCTCAATTCAGACTTCTAGCCTCCTGTTTTAAGCTACCCAGTTTGCTGTATTTGGAAAGTTTACGTGAGAGTGCAAAAGGTTAAAAGATGCAGTTAAGAGAGGTTTTGGTTTTTTGAGCTAGAGATTTCTTTAAAAAGAGTTGCTAGGAAACAAACTGAGGGTTGCTGGAGTGGTGGGGGGTGGGAAGGATGGGTGGCTGGGTGATGGACATTGGGGAGGGTATGTGCTATGGTGAGTGCTGTGAATTGTGTAAGACTGTTGAATCACAGACCTGTACCTCTGAAACAAATAATACATTATATGTTAAAAAAAAAAAAAGAAGATAGTAGGAAGGGAGAAATGAAGGGGGGGAAATCGGAGGGGTAGACGAACCTGAGAGACTATGGACTCTGAGAAACAAACTGAGGGTTCTAGAGGGGAGAGAGGTGGAGGGCTGGGTTAGCCTGGTGATGGGTATTCAAGAGGGCACGTACGGAATGGAGCACTGGGTGTTACACGCAAACAATGAATCATGGAACACTACATCCAAAACTAATGATGTAATGTATGGGGATTAACATAAGAATAAAAAAATAAAATAAAAAACTAATGATGTAATGTATGGTGATTAACATAACATAATAAAATAAAAAAATAAAATAAAATAAATTAATAAATATTTTTTAGCCATTTAAAAAAAATAAAAAATAAAAAGAGCTGCTAGTGTACCATGAGTCAGCAAGAGATTTGGCATGTGTTTTCCCCCAAGATAGAGGGACTTCCAAGAGGAGGAGAGATCATAGAGGATTGCTGTATCATACATAAGAACACTTAAAGAATCTAAAGACAAGATTTAGTCCAAGGCCGAAAGACCAGAATATATTAAAAACCAATTACATCTGCACTTATCTAGGCAAGGATTCTGAAGGTCTCTTCTAAACAAAATGTGAGATATAAAGGAGAGAGGGCTAATCTGAAGCTACTCTGAGTCTTTCCAAAGATGGGCATTTGGAAAGGGAATGAAATCCAATTAGAAGGGGACCACCAGAAAATCAGAGGCTGAGAGTAGAGTGGTTAGCTGAAGGAGAAGGCACTGGCTAAGATACAAGAAGTGCAGATAAACATTTAGAGTGGGTCCTCAGAAGAAACTACCGGAATTCCCACGAGAGAGAGAATCAACTCCAAGTGCCTATTACACCCAGAGAGAATAAAATTATCTTATTATGCTAACAATCAAGTAAGAACTTACATGTACACTTTATCTCCCCCCCCCATCTTTTTGATGGTGACTAGCCAAATGGGGGAGGGGAAGGAGAAGTAAAGGTAGGAAAAGTGCTTCCTCAGCCAGTGGCAATGTCCACTAGGGCCAACAAGGTAGAAGAGGGACTGCCAAGAGAAGACTTAACTTAAAATCAATTTCAAGGGGGACTTCTGTCTCTAATAATCTACTTGTAGAAGACTAACAACCTCACCAAAAATAACTAGATATGATGCATACATTTTTAAAATACATTTTTGGACAGAGATACCAAGGCCTCCAGGATCTGAAGGGTCAAGATACTAGGGAAATTAGCAGCACATGGAGGTAACTCCAAAATTCTAACTTGCTTTTTCCCCCCCACAAGGTATTTTCCATTAAGTAAAATGATCAAAAACAAACAACAAAAACCAAGGCAGGAAACTTTTAAGTTAAAGATTCCAAAGAGATGCGAATAGCAGAGGCTGACATTCTGCACCTCGTTTTCCCTAGCAGCATAAACCAATTCCTAAATGGTGTGTAGGATCCTGGTAAACTCATCAGCATTTCTGATGTAAGGTACTACCTTCTAAGAGGAAAAGCAAACTGTAAATAGATGAGGCCTTGTAAAGACTCAAACCCAACTTGAATTGGCTCCATCTTCGTACAAAGATGATCTTCCATTATTCTAACTATCTGGCAGAAGCTGTAACTAATCCTCTCAGGAATAAGATAATAGTCTTTATAATTTTCTCTCTGTCACACACATACACATAAACAAATCAGGTATTAAATTAAAATGTACCAGGAATACCCGAAAATGGGGCCAAGAAATAAGATAAACAATAGAAATCAAGCAAAAAATGACGTATATGTTAGATTATCAGACATTAACTTTAAAATAATTGTGATTAATTTGTTAGAGAGCAAATGACAAAATAGAAAATTTTGCCATCAAATTAGAACTATAAAAAATGATCTAATGGAAATTCTCTAACCCAATGACAAATCAGTAACAATTAATTCAATCCACTGGTTGCAGAGCAGATGGTTTTGAGCTGAGGAGAAATGAGAGATAGAGCAATTCAGGAGAAACTACGCAAACAGGCACATGAAGAAGAAAAGAGGAGAGAAAATACATATATATGTGTGTGCGGATATATATATATATATGTATATATATATACATATATATATAACACATGGTGAAAAAGCCTAGCATGTACATACTCTCCCCTATATACATAGGGGGGAAAAGATGAGTAGGGTAAAAGCAATATTTAAAGAGATAATAGCTAATTTTCCAAAGTTGATGAAAGTCGTTAAGCAACAGCATGAAAAATCTCACAAATTCAAAGCCGAAAACAAAGTAAACAATGTCCAGGAACATTATAGTAAAACTGCTAGAAAAGGATAATCTTAAAAGCAGTCATAGAGTAGCGCCTGGCTAGCTCAGTCAGAGGAGCATGCGACTGGCAGAATTTTTTCTTTTTTTTACCTTTTTGAGTGTAAGGTTTTTAAAAATATTACAATAGCACATCAATTGCAGCCGAGGAGAAGTTGATAGCAGTGAGAGCGCCAGGGGCCGTGCATAAATGTTTATATTTCTAAGGAAGCATGAGAACAAGGAGAAATGTTCATATGAAAGTCAATAAGTTGTATTCAACTATCTCCAGATGGATTTGCAATAAGTAGGTCCATTTGTGTAAGTTGGTCCTACAGACCTCCAGCTACCATTTTGTGAAAAGGTAGGGTAAATACGTAAGTTAATTACGTCTCAGATTTAGCCAGCTATTAGACTGAATTGAAGAGGTCACAGTCTCTCAATGTTTTCATCCTGCCGGGCTCCACTCTCCACAGTGAGCATGCGTTTGTGCTGGCAATCACATGCTTCCTGCCGGAGGTGCTACAAACCTTACTTACATTACAGACGGGAACTTTGGACTAAACAGAAGCCACTAACCCTGACATGCTGTTAGTGTCTGGGTAAATCAGATTCTCCTGCTCTTCAATTCTTGAGATTTTGAATATTTACACAATCTTTTTGGCTAAAATCCTGTTCATTACATTTCTATAACCACCCTTCTTTAAAAAATCCTTCCATTAAGGTTAGCATGCTTTAAGTCTTTTGTGAATTGCATATCAATAAAACTGCAACTGAGCAATAATTTCCATTATATTTATTTTAGATAATATGAATTTAATTAACATTTCATATTGACAGCCTCACTTAAAAATTACTTTGTTTTTTTTTCTAAAAGTTGTAGGATGATATATTATCATGAGAAGTCTCTGGAATTCTCTTTAAGGGAGATGTGCACCATCCGTCTGATGTACCTGATGAATAAAATGGATAAAAATCTAGATTCACAAAAAAAGCCAAATGGAAACTGGCATCCACATCACAAAAGTAATCAAATTAGGGACCTGTTATCTTGTTCCCTTTATGCTTTCACAATATCTTGCGATTCATTAAGATGTGATTTTACCTACTACATTTCTGAACTATACATAGTATGCCAAGTGTCTCCAGTGGCCATCATAATTAAACAGCCAAAGAAAACCATTCATTTATCAAGTCTGAATAGTGATAAATTTTATAACAGCCATTGTGACAATGGAGGTGGGTAACAAAAATATCCTAAAATCATAAATATATTGAGCCCTGGGAATCAAGAGAGTAATCAAAAGAATAATAAAAAATTACAAAACTAAATCAAAAAATATTTACATAGTATTATGCTATCAACAAAATATTTTTAAATTACTTATATAAAAAAAATTTTGACACAAAGTTCCACGCAGTGGTGTTAAGTAAGCCTCTACGTAACTACCATTTTTTATAATATTGCATATTAAGATAGATTCTGTTACTATTTAATGATCTGAGTCTAACACTATAATCTAGCATGTAATCTAGTTAGCAACCAACAAATACTTGTTTGGTGACTGATAGGAATTATAGAGGAAGTAGAAATCTCTCTCTCTCTCTCCTTTCTAGGAGTTGCATTAATTTATGGGAGACGCAGAGTAAATACTACTGAAAACAAAACCCCCCAAAAAAGAGAAAAGGTAAAACGTAAAAATAAGACCTAATCTACATTTGCAATTTCATCTTCTGATTGATACTCCCAGCCATCTACCCGCCCATCTAAAGCATGTTCTTTCCTCAAGCTCACACTTTCCATGTTCTGGTGCCTTAGCAAGTGCTGTTTTCATTTCCCAAGATGCTTTACCCATCTCCACTTGCTCTTCACCTCAAAAGCTAGCTCCCTATAGTCTTTTCTGGCCCTTCCCCTACAGCTCCCTTAGCACCAGCATTCAACACGGCACCATCTTCATAGGTTTTGCATCTCTCTGCTGACGATGATGCTCTTCAGGCAGAGGACACAGTCTGTGTCTCAACACCTCCAGCATCTGGCACTGGGAGCATAAATGCAAACCTGCACCCATCACACTCAAACGCGGCATAATGTGAAAATTTGGTTTTGGCTGCAACTGCATTAATACTATGATGCCCAGGTCTGCCAGATGCAAGTTGGAGCTGAGCAGGTCATGTGACAACTGGGAACTGCAGAGATCACCTTGCTGGAGTAGGAGGCAAGGGGCATGGGAGGCTTTCTGCTCCAAGGACAAGCAGTAGCTTCTCAAAACCAGTGAGGGCTTTGCCCTGGGAGCATATTGAAGACTCAGGTCATGGCAAATGTACCCAAGAGTGGGTTTTAATGATAAACCCTGTTCTCAAGAATTCAGAGCAACTCACTAATTTTTTTCTTTGTCTGTCTCAGTTCCACTGGCTCACAGAAAAGTTTTTAGCAAAAACTTCTTTGGTCTGTATTTTAGAATAATTTTCATTGTTTTAAACTTTTGAATTTGTAGTAATTTTCTTTTAATTCGATGGCATATTTTAGATTATTTTTTATAAAAAGTTCATTACCATCCACTCACATTTCTCAAACAATGTTCAAATAACAGCAAATAGATATATTGAGATAGAATTAAGAGGTAGAGAAAGGCTTGAGTATTTTCTATTCTACAAAAGGTTATAACTGTCTGGGCCATTCGCATTTTTACAAAAACATGGATTCTAACCTCACTGCAGTTTATAGTGGCATATCTCTAAGTGGGAACTTACAGAAGAGAACTAGATGAGTCTTCAAGCACTTTTCAAGCCCCATGACTTGATTTTAAAATAATCTTGTCATCAGAACTTCTCCAAACCACCTAGGAAAGAGGTCCCCCCAATAATCAAACTAGGAAGCAAATGAAATGTGACTTTAATAAGTATATTTTGTTATTCTAGTCTTTATGAATATATTTAATGCCATTTAATGTCAAAGATCATATGCATAGTCATTTGCTGTAATTTGTAATTACAAAAGTGTTATTTTTAGTTGAACTTGTGAATTATTCACTTATATGAACAAGCAAAGGTGATCATTTCCAATTTGTATGGTAATGGTTAGGGCTGCAAATGGAATTCATTTCTTCATGTTAACAACTTGGGACTCATACCAAGTAAACTTGAAATAGCTCCAGACGTTAAATAAAAAATACTAACCAAGATACACTTGTTATGCTGTTAGAATTTCTAGCACAAAACGGTACCACTTTCAAAGATTCTCATGCTAGTTAAGAAAACATCATTCGCATAAGCAACATATCCAGAGTTCAGTAGGACATCTGTCCATGAACTCAGTGAAACAGATGCTAAGTGTCTAAGATTTCAGAAGTGAGACCACCATGGCTGAAACTATAAGGAAGACTATGGGGAAAAGAACAAGTGGTTTGACCAGGGTCATAGGTAAGTTGTTACATTTAAGAAGGAAAAAGAGAACGAGTGGCACAGTGTAAGGAAAGGAATACAAGTGTGAACAACGTGCTGTACACAAATCACTGTGACTATCCCAGCCTGAACAATATCCTCTTCACAACCAGCATTTCCTAAGGTATCTTCCATTGAATGCTAGATCCCAGGAAGAAAATCATATGGTCACCAGAGATCAAATGATTGGTTGTGAATCCTAACCCTCTACTTCTGGAGTATGTAATCTTGAACAAGTTACTCAACCTCTCTTGTAAAATAGGGATACCAAGGTAAATTGGTATGGAATAGGCTAACTTTTCTATTAGTACCTGACACACAATGAGCATGTAATGTATGCTAATTCTCATTAGCTGATATGTTTTCCCATAAGACACTGTGTAATCAAGCATGCTTAAGAAGAAGTACGCTATGTAAAAGTTCCCAAGTTTATTTATGCATGATTTCCAAGAGATGTTAATATAACAATGTTCTTGTGAGTCTCAAAACATGCAAGGTTTCCAAAATTTATTAGGCTATAGACCTTTTTGACGTGGAACATAATTAACCCTCTGTGTAAGGTTTTAGGGAATAATTTCCTATCTTACATAAGGTAAATGTCCTTAAATGTACACCTACCTTCCACCCTTAGAGTCTGCAGTAACATTACTGCCACAGGAAACAATTTGTGATTATTACTAACAATAATAACTAATACACACTGAGTACCATATTTTTAATCATCCCAGTAGCAGCCTTATGAAGTACACTATTATTATGACTCCTTTTTCCACTGAAGGAAACGGAGTCTCAGGAAAGTGACATTTTCAGGTTCACAGACCTCGTAAGTAGCAGAGCTCAGATTCATGTCAAAGTTCACAGACTTGACCCATCAATGATCACATTGCACTGCACAGAACAGTTCTGTGCTTCTTTGATTTCTTACAGTCTCACCTTCAACTCCCAGCTGGCTTATCAAGAACTTTCTTCCCAAAAACACGAAAAGCGGTTTGGTTGCCTACAATTTTATCCATCTCCTTACAGCAATAAGGCTCTTAAGAAATCACATTCCAGTGCATATACTGTTGTTTTTTGGTGAGTTCACAGTTGGCTTTAGGTCAGCCTTCACACATCCCATGAGCCCTTAGTTACTCAGTCTATCTTGGAACTCTGAGAAGCGTGTATATTTCAGAGCCAAGTAATTATGTTCTTTCCCTTTCTTTTTCATTAATTTTATTTTATTGATAATGTTCTGCACCACACCATGAAGAATCTCTTTTCTGGGAAATTGTAAATACTGATGGGCAATAATATCAGGGACAGTTCTCAAAGCGTGGTCCACCACTGTCCCGTACATCCTTCCCCCTCTCATCTATATTGGGATTAGTGCACACCTTGAGATGGGCATTTATAAACTTTTAGAGCAACCTGGCAGAGTAGTCTTATGTTTAAATTTAATATTAAATTTGGGGGCTTACGCTTTTGTTTTTATTTTCATCTTTGTTATTAGTTTTGTTGACTTTTACAAAGATACCAGTCTGCAGAGATGGGGAAAAGCTAGTCCTCTACCACGAATAGTTTGAGAACCACCAACATAGGAGGTGGGAACTGACGTTAAAAAGCAAATTTCTGCCCATGCCAGACATCTCACCCCAATATAATATTCCCCTAAAATGCCAATTTCAGATCTTCTATCTGAAATTAACTACAAAAAAAAATCCACTTTAACTCTAGAATTCTGAACTGAAAATGGGATGTAAAAAGAAATTAATTTTTTTTTCTTTGTTGTCCTATTTCTTTTTGCACTTTATGTAGCTTACCTACATAGTTTCTACAAAGCCATGTGTACTGTAGTTATAGAGAGTAACGTTAAAAACCAAGTCAGCTTAGAAACCTTTGTGTAGGAGGTGAAACTTCTCATAATGTTGATGTCACTAAGCGATGCATGGCTTTCCACAAAATGCCCTTTGATGCTGCTGTCAAAAATAAGATGGTGCGTTGATTGAACGACAGAACTGCCAGAATCACAGAACCAGTGTGACATTTATGATCTTTCATATCTTACACCGATGCAGAAGGAAGGGACAAAAGAAGAATGTGAAAGGCAAGTGGTGAAGGAGGGCTCTGAGAGAAGTGGGCTCTGAGAGAAGAGAGACGACTGGTCACATTACCCAGAGCTACCACCCAACAGCGTGCATGACAGGAACCATGAGCCAGAGCCAGCAGACGAAACAAGTGTGGAGAAAGGAGAGCCAGAAGTAGTCATCACGAACATTACGTTACCCAACCCAAGGCAATAAAATGTCCAAAGAAATCCTGCGGAGTTACCTATTTAAAGTAATTGTTCATTATTCTATTTTAATTGAGAATTCAATGTCCCTCAAGAACGAAAAGACTGGGGGCCAAAATGGCACCTCCTGTATTGGTACAGAAAGAGATCAAAAAACTGAAAAAATTTCAAAAAAGTCATTGGTTGCATTTCAATATTAAAAAACGAAACCTGTTTTTTGTTGTTTGATTTTAAAAGGTGCTCAACTTTTAGTAGCCTGCAACTGACGTGGCTACTTCATTGCCAGGAAAGGGGCGTGTGTGTGTGTGTGTGTGTGTGTGTGTGTGTGTATCTGCACATGTAATATACATCTTTACGCACAATCCTGTGTATCATCTGCGCTCGACTTCTCCTGTTAGTTTCTGTGATGATCATGTTACTCTGAGGTCTCATACCACATTCTAAAAATAGCATTTCTGTTTTCCTCCCAGTCTAAAACAAAGGGCATAATAGATATCCAATAAAAAAGAAAAGACCTATCTAAACCATCCAAATTATGAAAGAATTATACTTACATTGTATTCACCAGCCAAAAATACATCAAAAGTTTAACCTACATAATAGTTTTCCTTCCTAGAGTAGCTGTACATTATATTACTCATTCTAGGAGGTGGTTTTGCTTTGAGTTCTCCTGTTCTCTGACAGCTGTGTTTATACAGAGAATGTCTTTGCCAAATTATTTGTTGCCTTTTGCTGTTTAATGTTGCTTTCTTCTTACATGGCATGTTCTGAATTAGTCTTATTCATTCCTTTGCTTCTCCCTGTAGCCTGATTTCCCTCACATTTCTGCTCTTTTGTTTTTGCCATTCTGGTACAATTTCAAGGGTTGTAAAACAAACAAAAACTACAGTTTATCTCTATGTCACCGTGTTCTTTCTTTAAGCAAAACTGTGTCTGCTCCATGCAAGGAGACGTGGATTGGGACGTTTGAATGCTGTCCGTGCCTTTATTAGTACAACCCATCCTGGCTTGTCTCCATTCAATCTACCTGCAGCCTCCTACCAAAAGGCTCTCTGGAGCACTTGCCTTCTACGTCACTTTTCCGTGGAGAAATCAAGGCTCGCTGACTTCTCCCTTCCATTTCAGGTCTAAATTTCTCTGCCTTATCATAACACCTAGAACAATCCTCTCCCACCTTACCGGCCCAGCACTGTGTTTACTCCATTGTCCACCATGTGTTTTCCACGTCAGGCGAGCCTATCTTGCTGTTCAGCAAATTTGGCAACAGCGTCCTTGCCTCTGGGAGGTTGTTTGTGTTGTTCTCTGCCCCTGGAATATTCTTTGACTTCCTTATAGTTCAAGAACTGTCTTCCCCTTGAGAATCTTTTGTACTGCCTTAACACTTCATTTTTCTCTTGTTTACATATTCTCTTCATCATCAGTCACTCCAAGTACATTTGTCATATCTTCTTAATTAAACTTTAACCCATCAATTTAGTGAAAGGAATTTAGAAAAAGGAAAAAAAGATTGCATGGTGCTCATAAGGATGGCTGTTCAGTGGGCAATTTGATTTTTGCTGGTGGAAATATAAATTGCAACAATCTCAAAGGAAAGTAATTCAGTGATGACTATTCAAAATGTAAAACCACCTATTGTTTGACACAACAATCCCACTTCTGGGTGTCACCTTAAAAGAATAAAGTTCCAACATAGAAAGATGCATGTACAAGAATATTCATTGATCCTCTGTTTTCTGTGACAAAATCTATAAACATCCTCAATATCTACAGTGGGAGATTGATTAAATGAGTTGTAGTATATTCATGCTATAGTATGTACAGTCAGTTACATCAAAATATTTTCACCTTAGAAAATACAGTACAAAAAACAAACAAAAGAAAAATAAAATATAGTATATTGCTAAGTAAGAAAAACAAGTTAGAGAGCAACATATATATATATATATATATATATAATGGTGCATTTTTATAAAAACATAAAGAGTAGAAAAACATTCACTTAGTTAACACTGATTACTTGGTTTGGAGGGTAGAAGATTGAAAGGAGAGAGACAGGGAAAAAAGACTAAAGCGAAATGGAAAAATGCATGTGATGGTCACTCATTCTGCTCACTGATACCTAATTCTCCTCACCTTTTGTGCACATGGAGCACTGAATTTCCTGGTATTCTTTTTTTCTCCCCAGAGGTAGAATTTAGTGATTCATCAGTTTCATATAACACCCAGTGCTCATTACATCACGTACCCTCCTTAATGCCCATCACCCAGTTACCCCATCCCCCCCACCTCCCCTCCAGCAACCCTCAGTGTGTTCCCTATAGTTAAGAGTGTCTTATGGTTTGCCTCCCTCTCTGTTTTGTCTTATTTTATTTTTCCCTCACTTCTCCTATGTTCATCTGTTTTGTTTCTTAAATTCCACATATGAGTGAGATCAGACGGTATTTGCCTTTCTCTGACTGACTTATTTCGCTTAGCATAATACCCTCTACGTCACTGCAAATGGCAAGAGTTCATTCTTTTTGATGGCTGAGTAATATTCCGGTGTGTGTGTGTGTGTGTGTGTGTGTGTGTGTGTGTGTGTGTGTGTACCACATCTTCTTTATCCATTCATCTGTCGATGGACATCTGGGCTCTTTCCATAGTTTGGCTATTGTGGACGTTGCTGTTATAAACATTGGGGTGCAGGTGCCCCCTTGAATCACTATGTTTGTATCCTTTGGATAAATACCTAGGAGCGCAATTGCTGGGTTCTAGGGTAGCTCTATTTTTAACTTTTTGAGGAACCTCCATATTGTTTTCCAGAGTGGCTGCACCAGCTTGCATTCTCACCAACAGTGTAAGAGAGTTTCCTTTTCTCCCCCCATCCTCACCAACATCTGTTGTTTCCTGAGTTGTATTTTCCTGATGCCGAGTGATGTTGAGCATTTTTTATGTGTCTGTTGGCCATTTAGATGTCTTTTTTTTGAGAAATGTCTCTCCATATCTTCTGCCCATTTCTTGACTGCATTTTTTGGTTCTGGGTGGGAATTTCCTAATATTCTTGAGCCTGGGTGTGACCAGGCGACTAACTTTGACCAGTAAGTTGTGAGCAGAAATAATGTGTAGCATTTCTGCCAGAGCACTCAATTGCCAATTAGAAACCTCCAAAGTTTCCTTGTCATTACCACAATGATTATGAAAGTGCAGTTGACACAAAGCCTCCATCCCTGGGTTCCTAAGTGACTACAGAAGTGGAAATCCAAGACTTCCCCTAACCCATGTTGGACATGAGGCATCCACATAAATTTTCCTGCACTAAGCTACTGAAATTTTGGAGTTATTTGTTACTACAACATAACCTAATCTATCCTGATTGATAAAATAAGAAAACTTTAGGGCGCCTGGGTGGCTCAGTTGGTTAAGCGACTGCCTTCGGCTCAGGTCATGATCCTGGAGTCCCGGGATCAAGTCCCGCATCGGGCTCCCTGCTCAGCGGGGAGTCTGCTTCTCCCTCTGACCCTCCCCCCCCTCATGCTCTCTCTCTCTCATTCTCTCTCTCTCAAATAAATAAATAAAATCTTAAAAAAAAATAAGAAAACTTTACATGCTTTTTTTATATTTATTTTTATGTCATTCGGGAACTTAGTTTTTAAAATTCTAATAGCGCTAAAAAGCCATAAAAAAAGAAAACTTAACTAATCTTTACCAAAACCAGGTTCATTCCCCCTAGAAGCAACTAATTTCACGCTTGCAGCAAATCTTACAGTCATCAACTCTGTAACACTAAATAATGTGCTTCTGCTGCTATTCCTTGACTTACTGATTTTAAACATTATTTCCTTTATGGTAAGTCAGGATTCTCCTCTCTAACGCTGCAACCCCCACTCCCAACACCACCAATGATAATAAACTTACTTCACCTCTCCCTATTTTCCTCATATGATTATATCAAATTTTTGGCTAAAATGATAATCAGTGTTTACATATATATTATGACTATGTAAATAACTGTTAACAGGAATAACTCAGACTTCCCTTGGTCACTATCCTGAAAATCTTTTGTCTCATGTTTTGTCGGTCCCCTACTTCTATCTTTTACAACCTTCGGTAGTTCTTTAAGAAAGAACGCAGGACAGATGATTTTTTGAAAACTTGAATGATCCAGTACTATAATTTCCAGGGAGGATATAACTTACACTCATAATTTTGGAAGTATTTCTTCATTATTTTCTAGCTCACAGTTTCTTTGAGCAGTTTATGCCATTCCTAGCCCTCGATGGAAAAGATGACATTTTATCAACCTAGATTTTTTTCAGAATCTTCTCTCTACTTCCTAATAAATCTTGATGTGGGTCTTTTTTTTTTTTTTTCTGGACATTTGATAGGCCCTCTAATCTGAAAATTTATGTCCTCATATGGATTATTTGAAATTTCTTCCAATTTTCTGGTCCTCCATTCATAATTTCTCTTAAGTGAATGTTGTCCTCTAAGGACCTCTTAGAACCTAGATTGAACCTCAATTTTTTCATACCTTTTATCTTGTCTTTCTATGTTTCATTCTGCTTTCTTAGACATTTCTTTAATATTGACTTCTATTTAATTTTAATTTGGAGTATTGTATTTTTAATACCCAGAAGTTTGTTTTTTTTTTCCTGCTTCTCAATGTTACTCTTCACTGCATCCTATTCTAACACTATGGATGCAGTGATTTTTATCTCTTGGAGGATTTTAAACTTTAGGGTTTTTTTTTATTTTTTTCTATTCCTTTCTTTGCATTTACTTCCTTTTTCTGTTCATTTATTATGGTCTCTATTAAATGGAAGAGACTTCTGTTGAATATTTCTTGGTGAGCCTTGGATATCCGTTCATGTTTAAGAGTGAGGCTAACCAAGGATAACTGGATGTTCTCCATACTGAGGGAGGTGAAGGGAAAGGAATATGAGGGAGTTATCAAGGGGTGGGCTTCATCAGAGGGTGAGTAAGCAACAGGATGGATTTTTAGGAGGTTTCTCCAAATGTCAGAATGCTAGAGCCCTTTCAGTTTCTTCAGAGAAAGGTTCTTCCATCCCCTGCCTGGGAAGTGAACGCCTGAGAACCAGCATTCTGGGAGGCAACCAGTTGGGGGCAGTGTGGCTCACCATCCAGTGCAGACTTCACTTGATTCCCTTTTTCAGCTCAGCAGCTCACTCCTGCCCATTATCTCCCTAAATCAAGAACTAATCTGGTGTAATGACTCCAAAGAAATAAATCTCCAGAACTTCGTATTGGTAGAGAAGGGCTCAGCAGTGCTCCAGGAGGGAACGAAGATCCGGGAGTTTGCTTCCTGTACAAACTTGCATAGAACCCTCCTGGTTTCAGCCCCATGACTTTGCAGTACTTGGGCGCCTCCATCTCCTGACCCCTTGCTAAATTCTGCAGGAGAAATTCAGCTTTCTTTCCTGGCTATCCTTCCCATAGACACTTCCAGCTGCATCTTACCCTTAAACCTGTTAAAAATCCTCTAATTTCCAGCTTCCAAAGACTCGTTGTCCTCTCTCACCTGCTCTTATCCCCTTCCTCTCTCTCTCTTCATCCTTTTGGTATTCTTTCTGTTTTATGCCCTTGCCATTCCTTCAGTAGAATTTTGAAGGGGAGCAGATAAAAACTCTTGTGTTACTTCTGTTATCTTTATCCAGAAGACAACTATAAAATTTTAAATAAAATGACTAAAAGGAAAATTGCAAGCTCTCTGAGGACAGGCCTCCCACTCCAGTGACCCACAACACCTTTTGCAGCAAGGGAGTTACTCAGTGAGAACTTCATTTCTATTGAGAGGAGCTCACAGGTTAAATATTCACTGAAAGGGTACTTGTATTTCAAACCTGAGAACAAAGGATTTCTCGCTCACTGTGATAGGGCCTCTTTCCAGAGACATTTACGGTAAACTGGACCAGATCTTTCTGCCACTCATTTTTCTATTTGTTTTCATTTAAGATAAAAAAAGAACATTTTGTTTAGTCTTTTTCTTCTGCAGACATGTGTATGGGTGGGAAATGGAAAAGGGGTTTGGTTACCATTACTCACGTGGGTTTAAGCGGCCTGGGAATCCATGCACACGTCCTGCCAAACCACAGCCTATGACCCACAGAGCACAGTGCTGACTTTTTTCCATGTATTCAATACCAGAGAAGTGTATGATATGTTAAAGATGTTCAAGCTAAACTGTTCTAAAGGACAACAGTGGAAGGACAAGGGCACATTTTTTCAACGATCTGTTGTTTGCCCCTCTCACCACAAGCTTGGCTCCTTCAGAGCCTGACATCGAGGGACCCAACAGATGGAGGAATGCTGAGTTCATTGTACTTCTCCCTCCTCACAGCCCTCAGATTTAGATATCGGAGATGCCTGAACCCCTCATCTACATCAACAGACCCAGTTGCTGCTGGAGGAGCATATCTGAATGACGTCTAACACACAGATCTCTCCTCCATGTGCGAGTTTCACCACAAAATCCTGAATAGATGATCCTCTTCTTAAAGTCATGTTCACTAGGGGGTTCACTTGTTACAAGATGTGGAGTCTGTATTGTGTAATTCCTCATTTAAGAGACAGTAAACAATGATCTTTTCAAGAAAAGGTATAACAAAATCTAATCAAAGGAGCATTCATGAGCTTATAATGAAAATTTCAAAAAGAACCACAGATTCAACTTGTTTCTGCCTCAGCCCCAATCCCACCCCATCCTATCATAAAAACATCACCGCTGAGCAGTAGCAGGGGGAAAAGAGAGGAAAGGAGAGAAAAAAATGGACAAGTTTCTATGCTTGACAGGTAAGTATTTTCTGCTTTCTTTACAATAATCTTAAAGAATATAGAGAATGAGTAAGCAAGCCATTTGCTATTGAATGTTTTAACCAGGCTTTGTAAAGATCATGTGGTAGGGGGAGGATTTTTTTTCATAAAATTTTTTAACTCCATTGCGTTAGGGGAAAGGGAAGCATCTGACATTTGATAGTAGTATCTACTTTGTGCCAGGTACTCTGCTGTGCGTTTATGTAGGTTATCTCATTTATTCTTAGTAACAACCCAGTAGGACAGGTATTACTGTGCTTATGTTACAGAGGAGAAAACTGAGACCCAGTTTCCAGGGTTACTCAGGTGATACAAGCTCTAGCCAGGATTTGAACCCAAGTCTTGTTGGATTTGAATTATGTGGGAGATAGCATGGTATGTGGTAAAAAGCACAGATTCTAGCACAAGATTGCCTGCATTTGAATCCTGACCGTATGCATCCCTTCCAAATGACCTTAGGTGAGTTGTTTCAGGTCTCCGGGCTTTAGTTTTCTCATCAATGAAAAGGAGATCATCAAATTAATAATCTCAGAAGGACATTGTGAAAATTAATGAAGGAAGACCTACAAAGTCCTTAAGAACAGTGCTTTGCAAATAGTAAGCTTTCACTATATATTAACTATTATTATTATTGCAATATTTTTCTTATTATTTCTTATATCAAAAAAAAAACTAAGAAATTTCATAAATAATAGAACCGGTAAGAGGACATTTTCACGTCCCAAAATTTTACTTCATATATAATAGGAATTGAATTTGCCCGGACATCCAACCAAACTGGAAGTTACAAATAAACTTAGCCATCCTGTTCACTTATACATCCCAAAGGACTTCCAGTATCTCTTTCTTAAAATTTCAAGTATTTTTATTGGATCTTCACACACATATTTTGATATTTTAATACTTGAGGAGTAAGAGCTAGTTAGGAAGTAGAGTTGGCTGACATTATGGGTAGAAAGCACTTTTGGTTATTCATATTAAGAAAAAAAAAAAAGCTAAATTCTCAAGTATTGAATCTTAGACTCGAGGAAGACCATGGCAGACAAAATAGTACAGTGAAGTTAAGCTCATGTTCTTAAATAGTCCTTTTTGCTTAATGCTTGACACATTCAAAATGTTTTCACACACATATTTCAGGAGATCTTTATATTCCTGACATCACAGTCTATTATCTGTTTGAATATTTCTAGTGATGGGGAGCTCATTGCTTTGGAGAGAGGACAATTGAAGAAATTAATATTTGAAATTTGCCATATCGAGTTAAAGTCTATAGAAGATTTTAAAGAAAATAAATGTTATGACTTTCGCCCCTCTCTGTGGGTGCTGGCTTTCTTAGAATTGATTAAATGACTAACCATTTATAGACTTCAGGCTGTTTCTGCAACCCATAGAATGAACCTGTTCATAAAGCTCTCAAGGTCCCATAAACATTCAGCATATGCTATCTTAAGGCAGTTTCCAGGTTAATTAGTATGCAGAGAATGGAACAACGTAATAGGTGGCATGAAAACTGGGAAAAACAAAAGAAAGAAAATAAAAGCATTAGTTTTTAAAGGATTTTGTGCCAACAAAAATGTGCTTACATTTATATTTATTTCTCTTATAAGATTAAAGTAAATAAGATGTACTGTTACAAAACATCGGATCAGTTATGGTTTGTTCCTTTTTTAAGTGGTTTATGTTTTAGGAAAACAAGATAAAACAAAATACTGCTCAGTTGTCATTTTATTTTCATAAATATCTTTTTTGAAGTTTAGAAGAAATATAAACAATGTATATTGTATATGCCTACCAATATACTGTGTGTATGTGTGTGTCCAGAAATTGATGTGCCAGCTGGAGGAAGATAAATGTGGACCCAGCGTAGAAAGAGTTTAGACAACAAGTGGAAGTGAATTAGAAAAAGTCAGGGAAGGGCACCTGGATGTCTCATTCCGTTAAGTTTCCAACTCTTGATTTTGGCTCAGGTCATGATCTCAAGGTTGTGAGATTGAGCCCTGCATAGGGCTCTGTACTCAGTGGGATGTCTGCTTGGGATTCTACCCCTCTCCATCTGCCCCTCCCCCTGTACTTGTTCTCTCTCTTTTTCTCTCTCTCTCTCAAATAAATCTAGAAAGAAAAAAAGAAAGAAAGAAAGAGAGAGAGAGAGAAAGAAGAAAGAAAAGAAAGAAAGAAAGAAAGAAAGAAAGAAAAAGAAAGAAAGAAAGAAAGAAGAAAGAAAAAGAAAAGGAAAGAAAGAAAGAAAAGAAGGTACGTAGGAAGGAAGGAAAGAAGGAAAGAAGGAAGGAAGGAAGGATCAGGGATGGTGAATCCTCAAAAAAAGTATCATTAGAGCCAAATTTGTAAATGAGTCCAATACTAAACTGAAATATTATTTGCCAGGGTATCACATCTCCCAAAACAGTACCTCTGAAGAAACCCAGGCCTCAGAAAGATCCCCATGCTCTCTTGCAGGAATATATTCCAGATGCAAATGGGCAACAAGCTCTAGAATTATGCTTTGCCTGGGAGAGCTGGGAAGACCCAGGTAGATCTGTTGGGTGAAGTTCCCTCATTCACAGTTAAAAAGTTGAAAATCATCATTGAAGCAATTAAATGCTAATTGGTTTAGTCTAAAGTACAATGTGCTGCAAACACTTTGTTATAAGCATACATAAATAAACTTTGAGAATATAGACTCAATCCTTTCATAAATTAGGCATGCAATGTTTCTAAGGGGAAAATTTCCCAGCCTGATGTGCAAAATGAATTCTTATTTATCACAAAGCTGTTATACCCAACTGCTAAGGACAATGAGAAGTTTACCATGTACAAATTAGACAGAATTCTAAAGCTCACTTACTTCTTTCTTTGTAGTGTATAATTTTAAAATCAGTAATTATGATATTAGTGTGTGTGTGTGTGCATACACACACACATATATGTATGTGTTTGTTAGTATCCAACCTTGTTCTAAAACAGAAATGACATTATACAAAGTTATATAAAATGAAGAAAAAAACATAAGTTGGAAATAAATGAGAAAGAAAAAATAGACTCACAAATGAAGCAAATACAAAAATTTGTGTCACAAATTCCTATGCACAAGTACAAATGGATAAGAGAAGTGCATCTAAGATTTCTAGCAAACAATACAGTAGCCTTATATCTCTAGTACTTCTATGTTGATGATCTCACTCTTAGCACCATGCCTACAATGCAGGTAAGGTAACCCACTAATCAAATGAATATTCTAACATGCAGGACATCATGGAACATAAAGCATTAAGTCCCACAGAACATAAGGTATGTCCTGAACAACACTCAGATTTTTCTGGAAGAGTGTTATAGAAGTATCATGCTTTAGGAACCAAATGGAATATATGCAAGAACAAAATGATTTGTTGAATGCCTGCTATATTCTAGGCATTTTCTCTAAATAATGTATTACTGATGAGGCTCTTAGCTGATGATCAAGAACCTTATTTGGACTATGAAATAACTAAAGACCTGAGAAATGAAATATCTGACACAAGATTGCACAGATAGGAAGAGCTAGCAGTTGGGCAGGTATCCCAGCCTTTGGGTCCAGTGCCAAGTGTTCTTTCCACTGCTGGGTCAATCCCTAAATGGTTACTTCAGTGACTTGTTTTAGACTTGGGGTCAGCATGAAGTACTAGCAATCCAAAATGCAAATGCAAAAAGGGCTATAAATTAAATGTAAATTCCCTTTGGAGTTGTTTTTATTATTCAGATACAATGGATTATCTATTCTAAGCTTATTTAATTTTCTAATCTAATTATTTTAGTAGATTTGGTAAACATTTGACTCGAAAAGCTTGAAATAAATGTTTATAATAAAAATAATAATAACTATAGTTTAGAGTCCTTGCCAACTATGACATTCTATAATTATATGGTCCCGAATATTAAATATCAGTTTGCATGGATTTCAGCATGACTCTAAGGCTAGGTTTTGTACATTTCATACAAAGTTTTGATATTCAGTTAAAAAAACAATTAAAGTAAGGTTCTTCTCTAATTCATTCAGTCTCCCGATGTTCATTTGCCTGACAACAAAGGAAATATGAATTTCAAAAGTAAAGGTTTTGTAATTGACATCAAAATAATTCCAAAACTAAAACATATTTCCTCTACCTCAGTAACCAAAGCCATCCAACATATAATAAACAAGCAACCATTAACAGATATTATTATTGGCAAAATAACTAAAAAGAACTTAAGGAAGGTTTAGGTTTTGTTGATAGGTTTTTAAAATTCCATCAGTAAAAAAGTCAATGAAAGTAATCAAATGAGTCAAAAATGTAAATAAATATATTGAGGCAGATTAAAGTAAATAGCATGTCAGAAACATAGTACAGACTATTCTAAGGGAAAGAATAATTGCTATGCAAACTACAAAGGCAAAAATCTTTATGGGATAAAAATAAGAAAAAGATAACGTTATGAAAGAATCTGTATTTCATAATGAAGAGTAGTTGTGGGATCAATTAATTCTGCTCTACAATAACTGTAAAATAAATAATTAATATTCTGCTGAAAATTAAACCGGAAGTTTTGGGTCCTTGATTTGATCTACTCTTTCTCACATCTTAAATGGTCCTCAAATGTCACTCCTTATGGAGGAATCAAAAATTAGGATAAAATATTTCCCCTTGACAAATACTTTAAACTCCCATCCTTCACCAAACAAGCAAAACTACACTTGAAAATTAAGTATGGGGGCGCCTGGGTGGCTCAGTCGTTAAGCGGCTGCCTTCGGCTCAGGTCATGAACCCAGGGTCCTGGGATCGAGCCCCGCATCGGGCTCCCTGCTCAGCGGGAAGCCTGCTTCTCCCTCTCCCACTCCCGCTGCTTGTGTTCCCTCTCTCGCTGTATCTCTCTCTGTCAAATAAATAAAAAAGATCTTTTAAAAAAAAAAAAAGAAAATTAAGTATGAGACATAGTACTGTTCTTCGAAGTGGTTTACATATATGTAAACCACTTTCCATTAAACACACACATA